>NC_058051.1:16396454-16533954 GCF_020085105.1 Siniperca chuatsi | reverse complement strand
TAGAATTAAAATGATGAATTATTTTAGTGTTTACTCACAAACTACTTTAATCTGCTCACCTTGCTGCTCACCTTCCTTTTCCCAGTCCACCCCACACACACACACACACACACACACACACACACACACACAAACACAAACCTCGCCCTGCCCACCTCTTTTTGGTTCTCTCTCCCTGTATGTGACTGCTGTGTTGACTTTCTTCATCAGCAGTATGTTTTATAAAGTCGCCAAAAAAACAACTTGCGTTTAGGATTTTTTTTTTTCACCAGTGATTCCGTTTTCACAACAGCAGGTGAGTCGCGTGTGGAGTAGACATTGTTGTTAATGATGTAGTCTATCAAACGGAACCAACGTGGTAACAAATGACATCGGCACCAACAGCTGCACTTTCAGGCTTTTATTAAACAACGTCATAAGTAGGCCTACATTAAACAGGAGACTGTGTATTTCTTTGCAGGGCATGTGCGATTGTCAGTAAACCACACAGGAGGGGTAGAGTGAGGGGAGGTTGTCTACTAGTTAATTGATTGCAGATGGCGTCGTTCTCTCGGACGGATAAAAAACATTACAATAAAAAATGCTAAATATACTTTGGTAATTAATATATCTGGGCGGCCCGCCCAAGTAAAGTCTATGTGTGGGGAAACACTGAACAACGTGGAAGTTTTGGAAAGTGATGGAAATATGACATTTAGTTTTTTTTAATTGCAGTTAGTTTCATCCAGCTGTGTTTATACAGGTGAGTGGAAACGATTGATGATCACAGCCAATGCAAATAATCGCGATCAGGCCATTATGTAATAATTGTGACTGCCCTAGGTGCATGCAGTAAATTCGTCAGGTCTAACAGTATTCAGAATGCAGGACAACTTCTGCAGGAGGAGGTGCCAGATATTGTAGGGAAGAGTTGGAGTACTGGTGTTGTGGACCAATTAGTTTCCCTTTTACCTAGTGACCTTTGCCTGAATGTGTCAGTGTTTGCTTGTGGTGACGGCAGATGTTGGAAAAAAAGGAAGTTAACAGCTGTCTTTGCTAATGCCTTTATTGTTGTTTGTTTTTTTATAAAAAATTGCAAAACATACCCATTCAGCACACTCAATTCTTCTATTTGCAGTCTTGGTGTATGTCTTGACACCCACAGGAATTATGCAGTTGCAGTTTGGTTCTAAAAAACATCACCATGCAGGATAACTGTTATAAGTTCTTTAGCCAGCTGTCCTGTATAAATACAGCCAGATCAACTTGTAACCATTATATTATGGCCAGGCCACACTGCCTACCTGAGCACGTGTGCGCTGTCTGTCCGGACACCATACGCGTGTGAGCCGCAGCAGTTCTTCAAGGTAGCCGCCATGCACAGGTAGGTGTAGGCAGTGTGGCCCAGACGTCATATCCATATACTTCCAACAGTTCATCATTTTGGGCTTTGTTTCATTTTCACTTGTTTTCCCAATTCTTTTGCCAATGGTGGACAGAATATTAGAATTACACTTTTCAGTCTAATGCCAAAATGTCCATTGAATCAACACCTCTTAACATGTTCTAATACCAAATCACTGTCATATTTTCAGTTCCTGAGTTACAGGATTATCTGCGTCGTTATCTTTAGTCATGCACTTAGAGTTGCAGAGTAGGCAAATGGGGCCTTGTGCATCTGTTTATGCCCCAGCTCATGTTGAAATATATTCAATGAAAAATAAATAAATATAGGTTCAGTAGGGCACAGTTGAGGTGCCACTTTTGCCTAATTTAGAGCCAGGAAAACCCCTGTACTGGTGTTCTTTAAATTATGTAGTCTTGTTAAACCCTCTTCAAAACATTAGCATAAAACTAGCAAATGGAACCACACACTGATTTGCTCGTTCAAGCTGTTACGTTCAGTTCGGTACAAAACTAGCCCTTACAAACATTGTTTTATAAGTTTAATAACTCAGCAGCTACTTATTTGCGACAGTTCTCACATTATTATTGTTTCTGTGTTTTTGCCGTCTTTTTAATAAGCTTTTAACGAGGAAGTGATGTACTGTGTATCACGACTGAGCTGACAACGGCGCTCTCAGTCACCAGTAAGTGGAGCACCACTGCTAAAAGCTACTGATTCGGTCAGTGACAATGATGATTCATTATAGTCAATTCACTTTGAATATTCGGTTATAGATTTGTTTCTACATGTACTAAACACCTGTATTACAGGATCTGCAGTGTTACTGGCACAACTGTTTGCTGAGCCAGATGTTAAGAATCATTTTTAAAAGTGCATGTGCCACACTGTTGTTTTCTCAAGACTGTGACTCTAAAGGGAGTGACCTAGTGTGCAGCAGTGCCACAGTTTAACTGTCTAATGTCAGATATCACCACAAGAAACCCATTATGTGGTGGTAATACCATGGTAATATGTAACTTTTTGCACAATGGTTTGGAAACTACATACCCTTACAGACCATGGTTTAGTACACTGCAGGTGTAGTTATATGTTTTATGTTTTGCTTTCTCTTCAGGCAACAAGTTTCTCTGCTTGCTCAGAGGCTGGCCTCTGCCCCAAGCACAGATCCAGGTCAACTTACATCTGGACCTCCAAAGGTATGCTCTCTCTCGCTTGTTAGAAGTGATTTGACTTTTACAAGCTTGTGTACCTGATTTATTAAAATGCTTTCTTTTTGTGTTTAGGAGGGAGAAACAAGTGATCCCACTCAGTCAAGACCCAACCCTCCCCAGTTTGTGCAAGGAATCATCAGTATGTTCTACCAATACTGTCTCTTGTTAAAAATGTATCTAGTCATTTGGAAAGATTTGTTATTTAATAATATTGCTGTCCTCATACTCTTTTATGCTTGTATTAAATTATCCTTTTCTTTTACAGATGATGCAGAACAGCACCAATATGAAGAATGGCTTCTTCACACCCAGCAGTTACTCCAAATGCAGTTGAAATTTTTAGAGGAACAGATTGGAGTTCACCGCAAATCACGCAAGGCACTGTGTGCTAAGCAACGCACTGCTAAGAAAGCTGGCAGGGAGTTTGCTGAGGCAGATGCAGAGAAACTAAAGTTGGTTACAGAAGAGCAGAGCAAAATTCAGAAACAGCTTGATCAGGTGTGTAGATATCAGGTTTACAAATTTGTCAACAGCAAAGGCACTTGTCATCTTGATATGCAAATTCATATCTGTTCATAATTATTCTGCTCTAGGTACGCAAGCAGCAGAAGGAGCACACCAATCTTATTGCAGAGTACAGAAGCAAGCAGCAGCAGCATCAGCAAGGCTCAGGTCTTCTTACCCCAGGTCATTCTGCACAGGGGGGCCCCCCTCATATGTTTCCCAAGATGCCTGGCCAGATGGTGATGGGCCAACAGGGAACGCCAGTAATGGGCCAGCACCCTGGCATGATGCCCCAAGGTGGAATGCCTGTCAGGATGCCTCAAGGGCAGCCTTTTATTGGTGGAGCCCAACCCCAGCTTCCTGCAGCTCTTGGAGCCAGTGGTGCCAGGGCCCCAGGTCCTCCTGGGGCTCCAACAGGATTCTTTCCACAGGGGCCTGGAATGCAAGGTGCAGACTCCAGGCTTCTCCAAGAAAGACAGCTTCAACATAGGATGCAGATGGCAAAGCTCCAGCAACAACAGCAACAACAACAGCAGCAGCAGGTGATGATGGGCCAGCAACCATTGCCACACCCAAATCAACAGTCTGGCTTAATTGCTCAGCCACAGTCCGGTATGATGGGGAATCCAATTATGGCCCAACAACAAGCAAACACTCAACAGGGAATGCTAGCCAACCAGGCCAATCAGCAGAGCATGGTGCAGGTTCCACAAGGAATGGTTGGAGGCCAGTCTGTGGCTCCACTGCCTCAGAACCTTGCAGGAGGCCAGCCTATTAACCATGCTCAAGCTATGATGGCAGCTCAACCAGGGATTATAGGGAACCAGTCGGTTGCACCATCACATCAACAGAGGCCTCAGCTGATGATGGGTCAGCAGGGAATAGTTGGATCTCCAGGTCATCCTGGCCTCAGGGGTCCCCAGGCCCAATTGACTCCACAACAACAGAACATTCTGGCCCAACGCATGCTTGCATCTCAGCAGCAGCAACAGCAGCAGAATGTTGCAAAGAATTTGGCTCACCTTCAGCAGCAGCAGATAGCACAGCAAAGACAACCAACACAGTTGATCAGTCAATCCAGCCAAGAGCAAGGAGGGCTCTCCCAACCCTCTACCCCACAGATGGGCTCCTCGCCTTCAGCAGGAAGTATCACACCCCAGCCACAGGGAGCTACAGACAGTCAAAACTCAGGTCCCAAAGAGGGTGGGATCCTCAGCCCTGATTCGAGAACACCACCACAGCAGAGTGGGCGCTCCACTCCCAATCAGATGTCCCAACTAGGCTCTGCAAATGATCATCAAACTGACTTGGGAAGACAGCAGTTACAACAACAGCAGCATCAAAACCAGGTTTATATTGCCCAGCAGCAAAAATCAAATCCTCAATCTGTACCTGAGCATCAAACAGGTTTGGTTGGAAACCAACAAACTGGTGTGGTTCAGCAACAGCAGCGACAACTTCCCCTCACTCTCCAGAGGCAAGGTTCCCTCAGTGTTGACAAGCCCAGTTTTATTAAAGAGGAAGGGAAACCAGTTGATTTCTTAGCTCAGCAGCAACAACAGCAGACTGTTCAAAATGCCATGCAGCAGTCACAAGATCCCAGCATCCAGCAGCAGATCATTGGCCAGAACCATCCTGGCCATCCACAACCTGTTATGGGCCATAGTCCACAACAGCAAGCTCTGATGGCCCAGCAGCAAAAACAACAGGCCATGATGGGCATGATGAGAGCCCAGCAGCAAGGGATGATGGCACAGAGGCCTGTGCTTCCACCTGGACAGATCCGCACCCCTATCAACATCCAGGCTATTATTGCTCAGAATCCTCAGCTCCGCAATCTTCCCCCAAACCAGCAGATACAGCACATCCAAGCCATAATTTCCCAGAGGCAGCTCCAACAGGGACAAATGCTGCGGATGTCAATGGGTCAAGGCCAGCAAAGTCAGATAAGGTCTCACATGCCACCAGGACAGGTGTCACAGATTGGGCAGCAGATGCCAGGTATGGAAGGCCAACAGATGCCATATGGAGCCATGGGGAAGCCAGGAGCAGTGGGCACTCAGCAACAGCCAGGCATGTTAGGCCAACAACCTAGTGTTGCTCCTCAGATACAGCAGGGGATAATGGTCCCTGGGCAACAACAGCCACAAGTAGGGGAGATGATGCAACATATTATGAGAGGTCAGGTACCAGTGCCACCTTCCTCCATGGACCAGGGCCGTATGGTAAGGCCAACATCTCCACGTCAGCCATTGGCCAACTCTCCTGGGGATCCACAACGGCACACATTTAATCAGGCTATGGGGATGCGTCCACCCACTCCCAACCAGAACCAACAAGCACTAATGGTAACTGCAGCAGGCCGCATGCAGGGCTCTCCATCCCATGCATATTCTCCAAGAGGTCCCTTTGGCATGAGCCCTGCCCACCCGTCCTCACCCCATTCATCCCATGTCTCCTCACCTTCTATAGCTGACACTAGGGCTGGAAGGGGGAGTCCATACAGCCAAGTCAAGGCATCACCACTCAGGTCACCTGGAGCCAAGAGTCCACTTGATTGTCCAGGACTGAAAGTAGAAACTCAGACATCAGGCAATGAAACATCTCAGACAGCCTCATTTATCCCCAATGGTCCACAGAAAGGCATGAATGTTCAGCAACAGTTGCAACAGGTCACAGAGAGCCATGTTCCTCACACACAACATGGCTCTAGAGTTGGGGAGCTATGCAAAATGACCCTACAGAACATTAAACAGGAACCAAGAGAGGTTCAGTGTGATGGTGCGGCAGAGCCTCATCTTGGGACTATAAAGCGAGAAGCAATGGGTGAGACCATTACTTCTGGGAACAACACATGCTTTATTAATACTGGAAACATGGCTGGAGATCCTGGGACTCAAGGTCCTAAATCTGAGACTGGACAGCAACTACTACAGAAACTTTTGAGAACCAAGAACCTTCAGCTTGGTGCTCAGAGGCCTTCTGAAGGCATCCACAATGAGATCAATGGCCACATCAACACAAAACTAGCGATGCTGGAGCAAAAACTTCAAGGGACTCCACGAAATATGGAGGTATGTTTTTCTTCAGTACATTTATTCTTTTTGCCCTCATGATGTTGTTTGTGGGCAAATAACCTCTCATTCATTTTCTCGACCCTCACAGGATTTACAGTCTATAACAAAAAGGGCTCCAGTACAAAAGCCAAAGCGCACTAGTAAGGCACCTGGAGACCGAGGGCCTAATGCACGGAAGAAGAATAAGAAGGAAGAAGTTGGAAAAAGCGCAGACGCCCTGATAAAGCAACTCAAGCAGGTAAAAGGATGGCAAAAATTAATTTCCTAAATGATTTTTGCCATTGATGTTTTAAAGAATGGTTCTTTATCATGTGCACTAATGGACATTTAACCTCCAGGGTCTCTCTCTGCTGCCCCTGATGGAGCCTTCAATCACTGCCAGTCTGGATCTGTTTGCCCCATATGGAAGCAGCCCAGCCAATGGCAAAGCCCAACTCAAAGGATCCTTTGGAAATGCAGTGCTGGACAATATCCCAGACTACTATTCTCAATTGCTCACTAAGGTATAACTAAGCTGCAACATGTATCAATGGTTAGCTGTTGCAGGTTGTGACAACATGTAAGGGCTGCATGATATATCGTTTCAGCATCGACATCGCAATGTGCACATGTGCAATAGTCACGTTGCAGGACACGCAATGTCAAGTAGGGAAAATTAACTCAAACATGTCATGCTACAACTTTTTTGCTGCTTGATACAAAAGGAAAATTTGCAAGATTCTCATTTTCCATGACTAACCTACAAGAAAAGTCTTTTAAAAGACTTTTAAAGTACTTAAATGCTAAAAATAATGATTCATTGTATATCTGTACATGAATAACATACTGCATGTATCTTGTGAAATTTCCTGTATTTTTTCATATTATATATATATGTATTTTTCAAAATATCTCTTATTAAAAAAAGATATCTCAATGTCATTTTTTTCCAATATCATGCAGCCCTACAACATTTGGTTATTGATTAATGCTACTTCAAGAACATTCTTCAAAAAACAGTTGTTTTATGAGGATATTGTTTTGTGCCTTTACAGAGTAACCTCAGCAACCCACCAACACCCCCATCCTCCCTGCCACCTACTCCTCCGCCTTCAGTACAGCACAAGCTGCTGAATGGAGTGACTCCTGGGGAGGAGCTGTCTGAGGGTCAGAAAGACACAGAGCCAGCAGAACCAATGGGTAAACAATGAGGGATTTGGCATGAAATGAATGTTTTTCCTTAGTATTTAATCTGCATTTGTACAGTAATTGAGTTCTAAATACACTCTACTTTCCCTGCAGATTCTGTTACAGAGGAGGTGAAGAGTGTAGACATTCTAGCAGCTCTCCCCACCCCACCACATAACCAGAATGAGGACATCAGGTACAATAGGACGATTCACTTGAGTTCCAACCAGAATACATGGCTGTCTTGTTGCTGAGTGGCTATAAATGAGGGAAATGTCTTTTTAACAGGATGGAGAGTGATGACGAGGATGCCCCAGAAAGCATCATCCCGGCATCATCCCCTGAGAGTAACGTAGGAGATGAAACACCACGTTTCCCTCACCTACGGGAGCCTAAAGAGGAGGAGACGGAGAGAGCCATATCCCCCATCATCCCCCTCATTCCTCGCACTGCCATCCCAGGTATTATACAACGTTCTAAATGTAATTCCCAAAAACAACAGCAACATTGCTATGTATGTTTAAATGTTTTGGTGAAATCCATCCTTAATGTGTGTTGCATTGTGTTTTATTGTACAAGTCTCATTTAATTATACTATTAAATCCATTTATATTGATAAAATGCAAACTGCCAAAATATTAATTTACACATTGTCTTTTGTAGCATTCCCAGAAAACAAACCATGTGAAGCAGCCAAAAGCAACGAGGTGTCTGTTACCTTCACATTGTCCTCTGCTGCTGCCAAGGTACTAAGCCATGATATCATTGCACCCAGTTTAACCTTTCTTTATTTTCATGCATAGTTAACAAAAACTTGAACTGATTTTTTTATTTATTTATTTTTTTCCCAGAAACTGAACCACGTGATGATGGCCATGGCCCAGCTGCTTAACATTAGGATGCCATGTTCTTATGAGGTGACTTTCCCTCCCCAAGACCCTGACATGCCTGGAGTGGATGGGCCTGGGAAAGGACCCAGCCAGTCAGGTATGCATTTAGAGACCATTCATTTGGATTATCCTGTTGTCTCATTGGGTTAGGACAATCATGACAATAGGCTGTGAATCTGTGTCAAGACATTTTTGATGTCACCCTGCCACACATCTATTAAAGAGAACAAAATGTCATAGTTTTGGCCTTTTTTTAACCTCTTTTAATGTCTTATCTTTTGTGTGTAGCTTGAGCATGCAAGTTGCAGAGTTTCTGTTTTGTCCCTGTAGTATAGTGACTACACTGCTAGGGACACAGTCATATATGCATTGCTCTCAAACATGAATGCAAGACATGTAAATTTATTAATCCACAAATTAAGACTAATGTTAAGGTGATCATGTTTTCCAGGGGCTCTGAATACAAAGGACAGTGCTTCACCCAGTCAGGATGAGTGGCTAAGGCAATTTGATGTGTCTCTACCAGGCTGTACATTGAAGAAACAAGTGGACATTCTGGCACTTATTAAACAGGTCAGTCATTACAGGTCTCTTGAGAACTGTGTGAATTATTGATCTTTTTTTTTTTTTTTTTGATCATATATTTCTTGAAAGCTGTAGATCTCATGTGCATTTTTCCCTCAGGAATTCCCAGAAAAAGAAGACAACCCGGTCCAACACTGTTACACAACCAATGTAAGTGACTTGGATGTCCGCCACCTTCCTACTATACCAGTGGAGGAATCACCACCCCCATCACCGTCCCCTCCACATCCTCCCCCATCTGTCGCCATTCCAACTGCAGAAACTGAACCTTCGAAAAAATCAGCTTCTCCATCCCCGTCTCCCTCCAGTCCCACCAATGTCCAGATCAAGACTGAGCCTGAACAGGATGTTGGTCCTCCTATTGATGCTGCTCAACCAACTGATGTCAGAGAGTCTGAAGTTGCTGCTCCAGAGATAGTCACGGATCCAGTGACTGCCTCTGCAGTTCCAGATCCTACTGCTCCTACTGAAGATAATCTGAGTCCTTCTGTCAAGGAGGAGGACTCAGGCACTAATCCAGCTCAACCTCCTGAAGATTCTCCCAACAACATGGAGTCTTCCCCTAAGGCTATTAAGCAGCGCAGGCCTCTCTCCCCTGATGAGGAGGTGGTACATCCCAAAGTGAAAAAATGGAAGGGGATTCGCTGGAAGCGTCTTCAGATTGTCATCTCAATACGTAAAGGTGGTTCTAAGAAAGAGAGCAGTCGTGAGGTGTCTGAGCTAATGGAACGCCTGCGCATTACTCTTCGACCAGACAAGCTGCCTCGGGATAAACGTAAATGCTGCTTCTGCCACGAGGAAGGTGATGGTGCCACAGATGGGCCTGCCCGGTTGCTTAACATTGATGTGGACCTGTGGGTGCACCTCAACTGTGCCCTGTGGTCTACAGAGGTGTATGAGACACAGGGGGGTGCCCTTATTAATGTGGAGGTAGCCCTGCGTCGCGGATTGCGGACTCTTTGCGCGTACTGCCAGAAAACAGGTGCCACCAACAGCTGCAACAGAATGCGCTGCCCGAATGTCTACCACTTTGCCTGTGCCATCCGGGCACGCTGCATGTTCTTCAAGGACAAGACCATGTTGTGCACCCAGCATAAGCTGAAGGGCCCCAGTGAAGATGAACTTGTTGCATTTGCTGTTTTACGGCGTGTCTACATTGAGCGAGACGAGGTGAAGCAGATTGCCAGCATCTTACAGCGAGGTGACCGTATCCACCTATTCCGTGTTGGTGGTCTCATCTTTCATGCTGTTGGCCAGTTGCTACCTTCCCAGATGGCCAACTTCCACTCACCAACTGCCATCTTCCCTGTTGGCTATGAGGCCACACGCATCTACTGGAGCACGCGTCTGCCAAACAAGCGCTGTCGCTACCGCTGCCGTATCAGTGAGGATGATGGTCGCCCCCTGTTTGAGGTGCGTGTTCTGGAGCATGGCATGGAGGATTTGCAGTACCGTGACACTACTCCAGAGGGTAAGGACTTATACACTGCTCCCACTTTATGTTACATAGTATCTCTGTGTTGTACTTTGCCACATTAAATTACTCTCTTGACCATTGACTGTATTTAATTCACCATTTTTTTTCTTTAGGGATCTGGGAACAGGTGGTTCAGCAGGTGGCTAAACTCCGAGATGAGTCATCCATGTTGAAGCTGTTCACTGAACATGTCAAGGGAGAGGAGATGTATGGCCTCACAGTTCATGCTGTCATGCGTATCACTGAGTCGGTAAGAATATGCAGCAGGAAAAAGTGTCACTTTGTCTCCCATTTAATTTTGTCTTTGTCTCCCAGTTATAATTGAAGCCATTTACAAGCCAATATTCACACATACTGGGGGTTGACATCTCATGGTCAAAATTCATTTTTGGTGGTGTATTTTTGGAAACCAAAAAAAGTTACTTGATTTGTTGATTGATATAGACTAAAGCAAACATCACAAGCAGATATGACATTATACAGAAAGCTTGACCAGACTCAAAATTAAGCCCAGCAGTTGAGACCTGTGGGCTACAGAGCCACACAAGGCTGCTATGATATAATGGTTATACTGTAGATCAGTGTGCATGATTAACATGATTTGTGTTACTTTGTTGCGTTTTAGTTGCCTGGAGTGGAGAACTGCCAGAACTACCAGTTCCGATATGGCCGTCACCCTTTGATGGAGCTCCCTCTTATGATCAATCCCACTGGCTGTGCTCGCTCTGAGCCCAAGGTCCCCACACAATGCAAGAGGTAAAGCAGCATTATTTTAGCAATAAGCCACAAGAGGCTAGACTTTACAGTAACAGCCCACATGTTGTGGTAGGCACATTATCAAACAGTGTAAAACCTGCCTGATAATCATTTGAAGTATGGCGTCTTGTTGAAGAGACTTTAATTTTAATACTTTTGTACAGTAACTCAGCATTATTATTAGCGAAGCATAACAATAAAGCATAATAATAATAATAATAATACCTTTTTATTTATTTTCTTATTATTTCCGTAATTATAAAGATTGTCCTCCACCTGGCAACATATTACTTTACAGATGAAAAACGTGATTGCTCATTTGCTCAAATCGAATAATATGAATTTTCAGTTAGATCCTTGATATGAAACTCAAAAAATCAACAATGCAGTCCAATGTTGAGGACCAAAGCACAGCTTTGTAAGCTAATTATTTGATGTACAGTTTACCAAAGAACCTTGCATTTCTAAATTAAGCTTACAAATGACTGAATGTCCACTCACATTTTCTTTTCTGTTTGTCTCCAGGCCTCACACTCTAAATAGTACCAGCGTGTCAAAGGCCTACCAGAGCACCTTTACTGGAGAGCTTAACACACCATACAGCAAGCAGTTTGTCCACTCCAAGTCATCCCAGTATCGGCGCCTGAAGACTGAGTGGAAGAATAACGTGTATCTGGCACGATCCCGCATTCAAGGCCTGGGTCTGTACGCTGCTAAGGATTTGGAGAAGCACACCATGGTCATTGAGTACATTGGTACTGTCATACGCAATGAGGTGGCCAATCGCCGTGAAAAGATCTACGAGTTGCAGGTACACCAGTTAAAGACTGGCACTTGAATGCAAGTACACAAAAAGCAGTCCTTTGGGTTAAAGTTAAAGTAATGCACAAAAAAGGGGAACAGTACAACAAAAAAAAACCTTTTGGGGGGTGAGGGGTATTTATATGGGTGGGCCACCCAAATTTATTCTACAGCTGGACAACCCTTCAGAACCAAGAAATTATTTTTTTATTTTGAATTAGTTTCAACCTCTTTCTGTTTTCTTCTTTCTAATTTAGAATCGCGGGATCTACATGTTCCGCATCAACAATGAGCAGGTGATTGATGCCACTCTGACAGGTGGCCCAGCTCGGTAGGTGTTGATTTGTTATTGGTTGTCTGGTTGTGAACCTTTGAGTCTAGTAATTTTTATTTATTTTTTTTAACTGACCTTTTTTTTTCTCCTTTCCAGTTATGTCAACCATTCCTGTGCCCCCAACTGTGTTGCAGAGGTTGTAACGTTTGACAAAGAAGACAAGATTATCATAATTTCCAGCCGCAGGATCCCCAAGGGAGAAGAGGTACAGTGCATTAAAAAACTGACCACTACTCACTCTTACATATATCCCCTTAATTTTACTACCTTTTGTATGTTTTTGATGTTCATTTTTAAATCCCAGCAGCCATTTACTCTCTTAACTGTTCTTATTTCCAGCTGACCTACGACTACCAGTTTGATTTTGAGGATGATCAGCACAAGATCCCTTGCCATTGTGGAGCCTGGAATTGCCGAAAGTGGATGAACTAACCAGAAGAAAGAAAAATGGGGATTTCCCCTCTCACTGGTGCCAGAACACTCCTGCGCCAAAGCCTTTGAATCCTACATAGCCAGTGCATAAGCTGTTCTGAAAGATGTGGAGGAAGGCAGGCCTCTTGTCATTGAAAGACTAAAGCGTTGACACCTGTAGCCAAAGGTTTGAAGAGCATTAATCAATAAAAGCAACTGACCACCTGTCAACAGCAGCTTGATGGTGGGACTAACTTTCATGTTTGGACTAGTGAATCACCCTTTCCTCAGCCAAAACCCTTTCCCCCCTCGACTGTTCTCAATAAGCTTATAGTGGCTGGAAAACAATCCTCAACATCTACCAAATGATTCTCACCCTCTGATATCAATACTCATAGTGCAGAGCTCACCTGGAGCTTCGACAAAAAGCCATTTTAAAATACTAAGAATGAACTAATGATGCATTTTTATGTTTTAAGTCGGACCTATTTCCTGTCCCACCTGACCACACCTCCCCCCCACCTCCCAGAAAAGGCACTTTCCCATCAAGTCATCAATGAAGACAACAAGGATATTGGCTAGCTAGACAATCTTGATGTGGCTCTGTGTAAGAACTACATATGATCGATGGAGAAAAAAAAAGAAAAAAAGATGTAAGTTAATATAAAATTTGAGATGCTATTGATCTGTGGCTCCAGAGGCACCAGATGTTGTGACTGTGTGGAGTCCCAAGGTGGGTTTGTTGGACCCAGTCTACCTCATTGATTTAGCGGGAAGTGACTGCTTTGTATAAAAACTGTTAACTGCTACTGTGGAACGGGGGGGGAAAGGGGGAATGTTTTTATGGGCTTAGCCTTCTCGGACAAGCAGGGAATCTTAAGCAGCAGGTTTGCTCTATCTACTCTATGCTGATGATGATTTACAATAATGAGCCAACATAATTATTATTCATGAATTGTTTATACAGAGGAAATATATGACAGTTTTGATAAGATATTGCATTAAAATCACAATCAGAAACTTAGCAGGTGTCCTGTATGCCACCAAATCATCCTGGATGTAGCTTTTTTCTTTTTTTTTGTTCTCTTTATTTATGCGTCTCAAAACCATGTTATTAGCTGTGTGAAAGCACAATAACATCCACCTTTTATGTTGCTTAAAGACAGTAATGGTGTGAGTGAATGGCTCTAGGATCGCAGGATAGTCTTCGAAGAAGACTAGGAAGTCCAAAATTTACCAAGTACACATTTGCTTGTTGCTTCATACATTGAAATTCTGCTTGTTGAAAACCAGCCGGTGGATGCATGACTACTGTCCCATTAAATGCTTTTTATTCCCCCAACAACTCAATCTTTTCACAACTCAACCTTAAACTTTGAATCATGCCTCTTCCTCTCTGTATTATTTAGTGGACTGTTGTTAAACTTTACTGTAGTAAGTCTTCCTCTGCCTGAGTACAGCCTACAGTGTTTCTACTTCCCCTGTAGTGTGCTTTTCTAGTGCTGGTACTGTCTTCTCAAGGCTGAACTGATGGCAGGGAAAGACTTATTGGAAAAAAGGGCATTTGTTTTCATTTCTATGTAAGATGAATGAAAAAAGTCTTTTAAAGGGAGCTTTACTAAAACTCCACCTTCCCATACTACTTTGTTTCCTCCTTCCCCTAACCTAAGACCTCACATGATTTAAAAATGCAAAGTTGTACAAACTGTATATATAGTATATGCATTAGGGGACAGCAACTCTTTATCCAGCCCCTTTGTAATCAATAAAGTCAAAAGTGTAGAGAAATAAAATTGAGGAAAAAAATCAACCACTGGATATCATTTTAACAAAGATAAAGCTGTATATAAATATAAATATATGTAAAATGGCAAACTAATATCTTTATGTATATGAACCAGAGTGTTTTGCATTTACCTGTTTTTCTATTAGTGTTTTTGCTATAAGCTCTCAGAGACAAGTTTGTTAAAATAGTTATGAGAAAATGTCTGGTCTTCTCCAATCAATTGCGACGAGAAGCCGGTGTGATTACAAAACTGTTTGGATTCATGTGGAGAGTCGTTAATTAGACATGAAAATCACTTCTTGCGTAAAGCAGTACAATGGTGCATAGCATTTGTATTTATGTAATATTGTTCGTGTTTATTTTTCTTTTTATTTATGCTACTGCTTGTTGATTACCAAAACCTATTCCTTAATCGGTCACAATTGGATTAATATACTCTTGAATGGAAAATCTTGAATTCCCTAGAATATTGTTAGTGTTTTGCTTTTTTATATCTTCCCTATAGAAGTGAATGTGTTGGTAAACCTTGTGAAATGGTTACTTGGCCTAATGTATGTTATGATGTAATACTCAAAAGTTAATCCCATACTTAACCTGGTAAGGAATTGCACTCTCATAGTATAACAGAGAACTCCTCTAAAGTGGTAGATATTGATCAAGTATCCGAAGCAGTGATATATATATATTTTTTGGTATGTTTCTATTTCAAGGGAAGACCATGACAAGACATTATGCCGCTCACTGGATTTTAGCCTAAATAATTTTTAACTTCTCTGAATCTTAATTTAAGTTCTCTGCATATCGTATAATTTAATAAAGTTTGCTCAAATTGAAGGGTTTTTTTAACCTCACCTACTTTTTAAAAAGATGTTGCATCTGTACAGCAGAGATACTTTTAGGGAATATGAATAAATATAATGATCATTTTTATTGTATGTGGCATGTTTTGTATGGATATTATTTTGAATTGTACATATTTTTTTCAGGACGCCAGAGGTTGCATCTCTTTATATACAGCTTTCCCACTACCTTTCCCCTTCATCTTATTTCTTTGTCTGCTTTTGTTTCTTGTAAAGGAAAATAAAATGCATTTTAAATATGTGTTCATTTTTCTTTTTTTTTTTTAAACACTAACTTTAAGCAGCATTGACACAGGGCTTGAAGGTTCATTCTTGACCTTGGAAATATTAGTTTCAAAGAAATCTTAACTCAAGGTCCACCTAATTGATTTCTTGAGGAGCTTTCTGCCATATCTCATGGCCTTCGTCAGCGTATGCCGTTTTCCAGGTTGTCATGGATGGTTCTGTTGTCATCACGTGACCCAAGTATGGAAGTTCAGTCATAATAGGTCATCGTATATGGGTAGGAGAGCGTAACCCCGTGAAGCTGCTGAAGACCATGAGATGTAGCTGAAAGCTCTCAAAAAAATCTAGTAAGTGGACCATGAGTTAAGAATTTTACCAAAGCACTGACATTTAGTCTAGGTTCCAGGCTAAAATTGATCTGATTTTACACTCAAGGCAAAAGCAGGTGTTTTGCTTGCTGTTCATACTGACCATTCAGAGATTGCCTCCCAGTGGGCTTCCAATGACCGACACTGTAACTGAACAGTTTCTTTGGAAGCTATTCACTTGATTTGATTAATTCAGGTTGTTGAAGCCTCATTAACTTCAGAGAAACTTTGGAACATACAGTGTTTCGATGAAGTACTGTGGATTTTGTCCCCCATCAATTAGACTGGAAAGCGCATTAGTACGGGATCTCTTAAAAGGGAACTCCACCAATTTTACACGAGTCTGTTTACAGGTTTTGGAGTGTACTACTGCATGTGAAAAAAAGTTGTATGAAGCCTTTTGTGGCTCCAGCCATACATGCACGAAATCTGATAAATTGCCTCAGGTGACATCATTTGAGGCAATTTATCTTTGGTTGCGGCTGAAGACTACAAGTTTGAAAATGAAAAAAAAAAAAATCTGGGGGTGGGGAGCTTACCACAGATCTTGTAGCTTGCTCCTCATCTCTGCTTGAGGCTCGAGGTTACATGAGCCGCTACTAGCATAACACATCAGAATGTATGAATGAACTGTCAGCTACCAAGTGGGTAATGTAGGCACCAGTTTTGACAAGGAAGACGAATGTGTGGAATAAAAAATAAATATATAAATAAAAAGTTACATCCTTGGTTCTGCTACTTAAAATTGTTTTTTTTTTCCTTCTTCAAATTGTCCATGTGAGTACAATTATGTTGTAGAGCAATTCTCTTTTAATGGCCAGTATGAACAGGAGGAATAATTACAGAAAACAAAACCTGTTGTTTTAAGGCAGACTTCAAAATATGTGAATCTATTCTAATCTAATCTTAAATGCTAAACATTGGTTATTTCTTATGTTTTTTTTTTTTTTTAAACCCCTGTATGCATGTTAATTTTGTGACCGTACAATAACTGAAGCAGCAACTGACAATGAAAACACCACAGTTAAAGACACAGATAAGAAAAAGAGGAATTTAATGTATATCATCTATATACACTTTTCAACTAATTCTGAAAAGATTTGCACAACATGATTTTTGAAATCTTGAAGTATTACTTATGAACAGGATGTCTGATGGTCATATACCCATGGCAACAAACCAAACATGGACAGGAGTGTTTTGACAATTTTGGTTCAACTGACAGCAGTCATCTGTTTCCCATCCCAGCTCTCCTTCTCCGAATCAGCCTGCTGAACTTCTACCCATGTTAACAGTAGCAGCAACATTTCTGGGGTACACAGCCAACGACCCGAACAAAAAGAAATGAAAGAAAAACAACAGGTAGGAAGAGGGAAAGACCAGTCTTAAGTTCAACTACCTCAGTGCAGAGGACCCAGTGTTTGAGACAGCATGCAAAATGGATAATAACATGACACGTGGATTCTGGATCAAGTGATGACATAACTAACATTAACTAAAGTCCATGGGGACATAACAGTGCAGAGCCCAATGGTGACAAATGTCAGTGTAATACTTAGTTTCATAGTTTTGTCTGCAGACAGACTCGAAGCTGCAGACGACAAAGTAGAATGAAAACATGCAGTTTCACTTTACAGCATGTCAGTCTTTGAAGGTAAAACATCTCAACTACTTTTCATATCTAACCATATGTTCTCTGTGTGTGAACTGTCAGCAGCTGTCTTTGTTTCTGAAGAGCCACTGGCAGTATCAGAATTCAAGGTTACAAGATGCTCCTAAATATTCCAGTGTGTATGAGAAAGAGATGTCACCCCGGAGGACATATGTAGAAAGCAGATCTGCATTGCTGAGCTCGTGAAACAACTCAACAAGCAATTCCAACAATTATACAAAAAAAAAAAACAAAAAAAAACAAACAAAAAAAAAAAACACAGAAGTTGCAGCAAAATTATCTGGGATCAGTAGTACCACCAAATTGCCATGAGAGGAGCAAGTTTAAAAACAAATTCCAGCAGATGATACAGTCTATTTCCTGGCACAGTTAGAAACCATGCAGACAGATCAAACAACAGACTTCTGAAAGTACCATTCAAGCAAAATCACTGTTCAAATGTCACACTGGTGCTTATGGCATAAAAAAGGAAAAATGTTTTATATACAAATCATATGTACCCATCATCAGTAGTGTCTAATGTCAAAGTCAAAAGAAAACACCCATCATGATGTCTTTACACAAAACACAAAGATTTTTTTTTTTTTTTTCAAAAAACTGTATTTTTCATTGCCATTTCATACGCCTCTTATTTGCTCAGTGTGCATGATGTCATCGCCTGTCACCAACGGGGTTCTGGCTACATCCATATTTGCACTCTTGTATCTTATTAAACGAATGCAACAACCCCTTAATCTAAACGTCTGAAAGATGAAGACTTGGACTGAAACTAAAACGTTAATTTTCATATCAAGACTCTGGCTTGTCACATCTCATCTCACAGTGTTCATCAATATGAAATAAAGACTATCAACAAATAAATAAAAGTGAAACCATCCCAAACATTATCCCTGCCACATTTCAAACTAAACACCAGGACTGGACCACATCTGGTTTGTGATACCTGCAGGTCTCACATGTGATGAGGAAGCTACAGTTGAGTGCAATGAATTTTTGTTTGTAGGATATTCAAGTGAGGGATTAAAAAGTAAAATCTGGCTGTTCATGCTTAATTACCAAATGTCCCATTACTGGTTTTGTCTAATGAACTACAGCCTATACCACAGGACATCTTAGTGTCATAGAAACATGCTAGTAGTCCAGACACCTTTTACATACACGACTAGAAACAGTGCTTCAGCCTCTTTCCTCCACACACACACACACACACACACACACACGCACACACACAATGTTTCGTGGCCAACAGAATATGAAGTGTTATTCTTAAAAAACTTAAAAACCCACAACGTTCTTGACTCTTCTGGACAAGGTTAGTCCGTCATGGGACAGATTTCAAAGAGGTAAAAAAGATCAAACAAAAAATCCCATCACTGTACAATAATAATAATAATAATAATAATAATAATTCCTGCCATGGGAAATGAAAACAAAAAAAAAAAAAAGGTTGAGTTTGATGATATTAACAGTGGTAGCACTGTAGTGTTTGTGGCCCATGGGGGTCGAAGGGAACGGGGAGCAGACACGAGGGACAAAAGGGAGGCGGGGGGAGAGAAAAGTCGGGAGGGGAAGGGTGACTCTCAGTAGTTTTGGCTAAAAAGGTGAGGTAGGCCTCGTCACAACTTGGAGTGTGGCTTTAAAACTGGCAGGTTTTTCTTTTGCAGTCTGTCTTTAGTGTTTGTTTCCTATGGGAGTGCGGTCTGGCTGTGCGTCTCCAGCACGTCTTTTTCGCCGCCTGGCCACTCACATCTTGACATCCTCCTCCACGCTGAGCTGAGACAGAGTCTTCTTGATGCGCAGGGCCGTCAGTCTGGCTGCTCCATTGGTGTACCAGCACTCCCTCATGATCTTCCCCATCACACGCAGTGACTGCACAGGAAAGGGAACATAGCTCAGATTTACAAATCTAAAAACTGTATCTAAAATTGTAATCTAAAACATTTGATACCTACTATAAAAGCTGGCTGGTAATGACCTTCAATCAATAATGACAATCATAATTTGCCACTATTTAATCAAATAGAAGTATTCTAAATGTGTTGTGTATTGTTTTATAAATATTTCTTGTAAAATGCAGCCTGAAACATTATCTCCACTAAACTAAATCAGTTTCTGTCTATGAAAAAATGGATCCATCAGTGTCTAAGGGGACAGCTCTCAGAGAAAGGTTTTTACCAACATCAGGTAAATAAGGCCTGTGTGAAACATTGTATCATTACATTTTGAATGCTGAGCCCTTCACTGTCATGAATTAGAAACCTTTTCTAGGATATAGGGTAACTTAACTCAGACAATAAAATTCCTTTAATACTCCCCCACAACAATGATTTGGAAATCAGCAGTCCATATTCAAGTACTCAAGTCAGGACGTCCTGTACTGCCTGCAGTGATAACACCCAACTGCCTGCCTTTCTTTACAGCCACTGAATGTATTGTTAGAAAACCGTCAGTGCAGCTGTTGGTGTATAGTGTATATAGAGTGAGAAATACCTCGTAGCTCTGCCACCAGTTGGGCACATTAGGCCTCAGTTTCTGGTCACACACCACCTTCCTCATCTCCTCTATGGAAGGGTCAGAGGGCACGAGGTCGTAGTAGGGCAGCTGGTACTCCTCATGGATACCTGCAGTACACAATGGAGAAGCCTTCTTAGTCTGGTTTCATGCTCCTATACAGCATTAGATCCAGTCATTCACATCAGCTGCTGTTTGTGGTCTTACCTCCTGCATTGCAGCGACGCGCAATCTCCCAGTACACCAGGCCCAGCGCGTAAATGTCGGCACACTTGAAGGAATCAAAGTGTTTCATGTTGATGGTTTCGTCCAGGACTTCTGGAGCCATATACCTGGGGTGGACACGAAGGGCAGCAATGATTAATAGCACCAAATGAGAATTTTTATATGACAGAGTAAACCTTCAGGGTCAAAATCATAGACTTGTCAATGATCTTATTTAGTAAAATTCAAGGTTCAAGGAATCAAAATGGTAATGTTTGGGATAATACACGTCACTGGTCAAAAGGTCTTATTTTTTTAATGGCCACTATATCAACACAAACGAACATCTATCACTGGGTTTTGCTGAAAGGTCTGAAGAGCTCAGGCAAATACATCAATTTGGCTAAAATGTTTAAAAAACGAAAAGTCACACTTTTCAAAGCTATTTACTAATTTCACAGTAGTTTAATAAATAAATAAGTTTAATGTTATTTTCATAAACTTAAATTTTATAAAAAATGGATAAGGATAGCAATATTTTATTTGTCATTAACTTCCATAAAAAGACCAAAAGCAACAATGTTTGTGGCACTCAACACCAAGCCCATTGGGTCCTACTGAAGTGATGATGTGGGACTTATACTACAGTGTAACAAAGAAACATGTCAGACAGCGCAAGAGTGTGGCTCATTAATGTATTTTTAATAGTTTGTGGACACCATGGAGGTCTATGGCACAAAGGAATAAGCCCCAGCTTTGGCTACACAGACAATACTTGTTAGCAGGATCTATTCACTGCTGTTTTTGATCTTTTCATGGGATTTGTTGACAATAAGAAAAATATAGAAAGTTGCCAAACTTAGCCTTCAAAGACCTGCAAGATCCCTATTGAATATCTCCATTTGTGTGCTTATGAGTGAATGAGTATGGAAACATTTACCTCTTAGTGCCCACGCGCTGGTTCGGTGCTATATCGATTGTGTCTGTGATGGACTCATGGCGGACTGCCAGGCCGAGGTCAGCTATGGCACACATGCCGTTTTTCTTAACCAGGATATTTTTAGACTTGAGGTCGCGGTGAGCAATGCCAGGCTTACCTGCAGGAGAACCAATAACACATCATTACATTTGCATCATGAGCAGAACTAGCACATGCCTGCTGAAAGTAAACAACTATTGTGTGTACGTTCCTGCTGTGTTCATTTGTTTATTCATTGTATATTCGCTGCGTGTTAACATGACAGTTCATCTCACCCTGAGTGCCGAGGATCTCCATGTGTAGGTGTGCCAGGCCGCTGGCAGCTGACAGTGCCAGTTTGATCATGCCCTCGATGGTGACAGAGTAGCGGTTCAGGTAGTCAAAAAGAGAGCCGTACTCATGATAGTCTGACACCAGCCACAGCTGAGTCCATGTGCCATTGTCTGAAAGAGCATAAAACAAAAAGAGTCAGGGAACATTCAATTAACACATGCGAGTATATACATGGTATTAAATTTCACTCAATGGACAACTTGCTTAACCTAAAAACAGCTGTTCAAAAAAGAATTTCTAAACATCAACAAGTTAAATATGGATACCTTCTACCTATCTGCATCTAAGTACTTTGGCTTTCTTGTAATATAGGTGGTCTAGGAATTCACCTAAATGTTGCTTTGATTGTATGTTTTGGATAAATGCCTGAAATGTTCATGTGAATGGTCCAAGTCTCCACACAGCCTAAAAAAGACCTCACCTTTATTGTCTGCTGCAATGAATCCTAGGATGTTTTCGTGGCGCAGCATGATTGTCTGGTAGATCTCAGCCTCTCTGAACCAGGAGCGCTCCTCTCTGGATGAAAAGATTTTCACCGCCACATCTCCTCCCCTCCACCTCCCCCGCCACACCTCACCAAAGCGACCCTTTCCTATTATATCCTGCAGCACGATGGTCCTAGCCACTGTCCGCTGCACAAACAGCGGCAAACCTGCAGGGGGCAATAGAGAGACAAACAAAAAATTAGCCAGCATTCACTGTAGACTTGTTTTGTAGATGTGGATTGGTGGAAGTACCCTCAGCAGATTCTAGGTCAGGATCATTTTCACTAAGTGTTGTAGTTGAATAATCATTCATTTGGATATTCATAGAATGACAGAAGACTGCTGACAAGAAAGGACACATAGGTATTAAAGAAAATGTGTTTTCCAAAACCAAATTTTTCCCCCCCATTACATCAATACATCACATCGGGTAGGCAGCATGAACTGACCAGAGCCTGATCCGGAGGTGGACATGTCATAGATGAGGTCCTGCAGGGTCTTGTCCTTGGCCAAGTACAGATGGTCACAGGATGGGTCCTCTACCTCCAGCCTCTGCCTGTGGCTGTAGGCCCTCTGATGATACTGGAACAGGAACACGCCAACCATCAGTAGCACACAGAGAAGGAACACGGGCCCTGCAATGACCGCCACCAGCTCCACCGGCCCCCAGGAGCTTCCTGAGCCTGACCAGTCCCCCTCTTTTGTTGGGACTAGGAGAGCAAAAACAAAAAGAGCCAGAGAAGCAGAGGTGCTTACTTTAAATCTTACTTTAAATTACTTTAAATAAAGACTGCAACAGTGCCACTGTTGAACTGAAACCACTCTGATGTTTGATGACGGAGCCTCACCGGGGATTTTCAGGTCAATACTGTTGCAGTAATCTTCATAGCAGCAATGTGTGTTGAGCAGGCCTTCAGTGCTCAGACAGTAGAAAGGTTTCCCAGGGGGGATCAGGTTATCCCGCTTGATACAGATGCGTACGTGTTGCTCATTCCCCTGGATGAAGTATGTGGAGGCCATGCAGGCACCATCTGTCTCGCACTCATAGCCTGTCTTCTCACAGTTTGTGCAGTTACAACGTAGAGCTGCGGGAAAAGACACAGAATTAAGTAAATAATTTATCGGATAGAGCCATGCGGTGAAAAAAAAAGAAAAGAAAAAAGTATCTATTTGACTTCTCCATTTTGTCCAGCAGGGGGCAAGCTAATCCCACAGTTTGAAAAACATGTGTAAAGAGTGTTGTGTCCCATTCAGTTGTAGGCATTTTGTGACATGCAGCCACATAGCTTGAAGTTGAGCAGCATCAGCCAGACGGCCCCGATGGCCTTGAAATCAGATCCTTCACTGCAGATGAACCCAAACACGCAGGGTGGAGACGGACCTGCCCAATGGGACAGAGAAAGTGAAACCCAACAAGGGACAGGGCTCCTGCCAAATCCCCAATGCAGCATTCTACTCCATTCCTCTCCTCTGTCTTTCTCAGACTGACACACAGAGAGCTGCCACCGTTTAAGCTAATGAGACAGGCGTTTTATTAAAAACACAGCACACTCCTGTGCGGGGACCTATTAAAGCTGACACAATGGAACTCCTGCAACAACCATAAAAAAAAAAAAAAACTAAATAAAACTATGGTGGTCCATCTACACACTCAAATGAGGTCAGTGCCAGAAAGTCCGCACACATCTGCCACATCTATAACAGAACCAGAGTTGGTTGGGAAACCAAGAGAGCAAGACACTGCAAACTGATTAGATTTGGAGTCAAATGTGATTTTGAGTCATAGCACACATGCTTCTCATTTAGAGTAAGGTCAGCACAAAAGGCTTCTTCCAAGGTTTTCTACGACCAAACAGAGTGCAAAGCAGGACCAGGCAAGGCTAGATGGCTGTGGGACTAGTTTTCACATGGGAAAAACACAGGGAAGTGGCAAAGCTAAACTGAACCACTGTCAGTGATAAATGACGAACTGTCTCGCTGAAAACAGGGCCGTGAGTGAGGCGTGACAGGCCAAGAGCTGATCCTTGGTCAGAAAACAAAGGCTGAACCACTCAAGAATAACCCCTGTGGACTTAATGAAGACCCACCGTACCAACAACACAGGACACACAAAAGCAGAGAGGAATTTTAATCCTTATTCTCCTTCAAAAAATAAAAAGGCTCAGCATCAGTTGGACCACTGACAATGTCTGGCACAGAAGAAAGAAAAGATTTTAAGAGTGGCAAGTTTCCACTAATCCTCTGAGGGCTTCTTTGACCAGATGAGCTCACTGATCTTCCCTGTTTGTACCAAATTGGGTCTCTGTCAAAAAGGTGCCAGCAGATTTTAGCACATCCTTGAACCAACTGAGTTGTCACAGGATTAGGCTTTTATTCATAACAGTTCAGTTTGGAAATAAAAAGTCAAAATGACTGATAAACTGATTGCACCATCAGCATGTAGACCTAACATCCAAGTGGCCAAAACCACAAACCTCTGTGTCATAGGAGCGGTTTCTACTCAACTGGGAAGTTGCATTCTGTGTGGGAGCATTTTTTGCATGTAGCGTGTATGCTGATGTGTCTATGCTTGTCCACCTAGTGTTAACTGGTAATGTGTAAGCAGGGTTTCAGTAATATTTCTCATCTGTTCAGTGTTTGCGTGTGTGTCTTGCTTTCCAGGAGGTGAGCGGGAAAGTGGCAGGAACTCTTGGTGGAGTGTGTCCAAATTCACTACAGTTCGCATGCAGAAGGAATTTCCTGCAGATTACACAGAGGTGAAGCAGGCTGGGCCTGATAAAGAGAGAAAAACAAGCCCTGTGCCACATCACGCCAATTCGCAGCATTAATGGAGCAGTTAGTTTAGCCAAATAAAACAGATGACAGAAGTAATAGCTGTAGGTTAGAAAGATGGACAACGCTCAATATACATCAAACTCAGAAAACTTGAATCCCTCCTTCCATTAGGCTCCTCTTTTGTAAGCCTGATGTTTACTGATTCTCAGTGAAATAAAATCAATCTTGAGCTAGAGAGTCCAGACAGGAGCCATTTTGATCAATCCATCCTCAAAATAAGAGTGACATTTAAAAAAAACAAAAAAAAACAAAAACCCATATGTTTACAAGAAACAATTGTCCACTCCACGCTCACATAATAGCCAACTGTTGCAGGCTAGATTTAATGGCCTTCATTTCCCTCATAAGAAAAACTAGTTTTAAAAAAATTCTTCTTAGAACACACATATTGCACCATTACACAACTATAAATTAACAACAACAATCTGATAAGAACACCATGATCTGAAATGAACAGGCGCATCCATCATGGAGACTGTGTGTGGTAAGACAGATGGTGCACAGACATACAGACAGAAGCTCAGGAAGGAAACCAAACATGGCTGAAAACACACACATTCCCTTCTCAGATCTGCCATGGATGGTTTGTGGTCTACCAAGAGTTTAGTTCGTGGCAAGTCTTCCCCTTCGTTAAAGGCTACCTTGTGACCATACTATATGTAGACTGCTTCCACACAAACAAGCAACATTATGGGTGGCCAATATGGAGAAAATCTATGACAGAATGTAATTTTACATATTGATAGGAACCATTTTAGATAGATAAAATAATATATATGATAAATTCTAAATGAATGTCATGCAAGACAGGGCACTGGTATATAACTAAATCAAATAATGCCTATGAAAGAACTCCTGGCCCACTAGCATTTACCAAAATGCCATGTTGTTTGCACAGTGCTCTGCATATATCTTACTGGATTCAGAGCAGAAGTGTTACAAAGCTAGACTTGAAGGAATAATATCAAGCCTAAACACACATGGATCTGAGTAGAGGCCGGGTGTGTGTGGTTTTTGAGTGAACTCTGCTCTTGTACCCACATAATTGGTGGTCTTTACACTGGTCCTTTGTGTGGAGATTAAGACGACATGAGGAGGGATTGTACTGGCCCTGCACGAACAAAGAGCAGAGTGGAGTGGGGGAGCGCACTTCTGCGTGGAGCAGCAAAGGGGGGGGGGGGATGGGTGGCGCGCAGGGACAGGCCACGGATAACAGTAACAGACCCGATGTTTGGGGGCTGCCCTGGGCCAGACAGGATGGGGGCTGGTCCCAAATTGGGCAGGACAATATGGAGGGGAGGGGGCAGAGGGGGTAACGAGCGGGATTTACAGGGCCCCCCCAGCTGCCATTGAGGTCTGCTCAAGTGACCAGCTGCGACCGTCATTAAAACCCAGTCTAGACTTTGACTTACAGGAGGGAGTAAATAACAGAAAAAGGGAACAGCGGAGGAAAAATGGGAGAACACAGTGCAAAGAGCGATTCTTTAGAGCTGCTAATGTGTGAAGTTCCTATCATTCCGTTCATGTTGAGACAGGAAATGGCAGACACAGTGAGGAAGGGATTAATAAAACATTGTTGCCATAACCAGCGTCGCCTTAACTTGGACCCAACTAAAAACCACAGTATAGTCCCACTCCAAACAACTTTACACATTAACCTTGATGACCGCGTGTGTATGCACGTGTTGTTCAGACTTACTCGTGTGCAGCAACCCTGTCAAAACAGAGGTGAACTTTCTAGTATGGTATGATGATAAAAGTCTGTGGAAAATACTCTAAGTGTGCTTGGCGCAGGGCGGCGGGGTTACACAAACACAGTGGGTTTCTGGGGGCTAAGTGACGCAGACAGAGACAGTCGGTACGTGTGTGTATGGGGAGCAGAGCACCATTACCAAAATGCACTGGCTGAAATTAGATCCATACAGATACCAGACTGAGAGCTGATCAAGACAAGCAGACGCCACCAGACAGTGTGAGTGCAAAAGCAAACACACACACACACACACACACACACACACACACCACAACTATGTCCTAATCAATGCTAGGGGAAGGAGGAAAGTCATTACCTTTGTCTGCATCTCAGGGTCAGATTACTGATCTGATTCTAAAGTGAAGTATCTGAGGCTACGGCTGCTTCTACTATCTCTACCAACCACCCCCCCACTAGGCTACATCCCATCCTGTGTCTGTCCGTCTGTCTGCTGCCCTGGATGAGCCACAAAGTGTGAGCACAGGCTCACTTCGGACTTTATGTTGCTGCTCAAACTGGTCAACGTTGCCCAAGTACAAACGGAGGACAAATTAAAGAAAAAGCCTGAATAAAAGAGTGGAGAAACATCAAATGCAGATGCTTCCGTGCACCAGGGCTCACCGAATGGTTTGGTGAGTATGAAAATTATGTGAATAAAACGTTACAGCCTTTACAGTCACTAGATCTCAACCCAGTAGAACACCTATGGAAGATTTTGGACCAACGTGTAAGACAATGCTCTCCACCACCATAACCATACTTGCCAACCTTGAGACCTCAAAAATAGGGAGGATTTCAAAAGGGGGGGTAACAAAATAATAAGTACACTGCAACAGCATTTTTATGTTACATACTTTCATTTTACTTTTAATTCTCAGAAAAGAATACAGAATAATTTGCCCCTCTGGCATGAACTTGCGTGAATCTCTGGCATAAACTAATATTCATCAGTTTTCATTCATTCATTCCATTTATCTCGCCGTCTCTCACTCACTTGGGAGGACGATGCGTAAGCAGCTCTCTCTCGTGTTGTGATTGTATATTGCAAGAAACAGGTTGAGATAACGAAAAAAAAAAAAAAAAAGTGTGAAAATTTGTCATAAATCGAGGAAAATACGGGAGAATTGTGACCCCAGGAGGAAACAGGGAGAGGGCAATGAAAAACAGGAGTCTCCCAGGAAAATCGGGAGGGTTGGTAAGTATACCATAAGACCAAATTATATAATATAATAATGTAACAAAGAGTTTCCCTTCGAGGATCAATAAAGTATTTCTGATAAACTTTCACTTCAAAATCTATTTAGTGATGTCTGTGTCTCTGATGCTATATGTCCTTTTGTTATGTCTGGCTAGGTTTGTTTTTCTTTATCTGCTGTACTCAGGTCTCTCTAGCAAAAGAGATCTTGATTTCAATGAGATTACCTGATTAAATAAAAAGGTTGTATATATAAATGAGGGAATATCTTGTGGAGGAATGGTGTTCATCCCTCCAATAGAGTTCCACAGACTTCACACGAAGCACTGAAGCTGTTCTGGTGGCCTGACTCCATAATAAGACACTTGATGTTGGTTTTTCCTTTAATTTGTCACCATTCTGTATATTGCAGTACTGTGAGACAATGCATCTGCCATGTGACTTGAGCTTAAAAACCTTTCTGAGTATTAGCAGACCAGAGACTTACTAATTTTTCTGTCTTTCTACAACTGCTGAAAATGCAGCAGCTGTGCTGTGGCAATAGTTACAACTGGATATCAAACCTCAACACTGTTTTGGTACAGACAAGTAAAAATAGGGTTTTAAAGAAAAACCCTTACATTTCTCAACATAAGTGATCAAAAAAAGAAAGTATAATTTAGTAACAGTGCTGAAACTCTAGTGTTATATCGGCATTAGTATAGAAAATGTTCAAACAATACCCATCTCTATCTACAGTGTAGGATAACTCCATATTGTAAGCTATCGTCTTTTACTAGAATCACATTTTACGACATTGATTTTTTGGTGATGTGTACTTTCATTGTCTACATCACCAACAGAAACCAGATAGAATTAGAATATTTCACAAAATACAACTGACAAGAAATCAGGAATACCATTTTAAATCAAGAACTTTATATTGTAGATAATGATGCCCTGCTGTTCAATATGGAAAAACAAAAAAATATGATAATCTAATGTTATTTTGTATACATGCGTAATCAGATATTATGACACCAAACAACTTCATTTGGTTATGATCATCAAATAGTCTTGCCCTAATGCTATGTTGATGTAGGAAATACACAGGGACAGCAACAAAAAGGGTTCTACCACATTAATATTGAACTCATACACTCTTCATAAAATTACATTTACTACTCAAAAAACTTTGCATATTGAAGTTTATTGCAAGGATGATTGCTTAACTGCCAAGTGAAACACACTCAGGTTCTGTTTAAGCTAAGGTCACCGAGGAGGCTCAAGAAAGGTAAGAGGTAGAGGTTTAAAATTGTACTTCAAGAACTATTATAGATAATATACACTTGCACTGTATTCCCTAAGCAAACTATTTCTTACTAACTGCCCTACTCTGGATCACACCAATCAAAGCAAATCATTGTCAGGGAAGTATTGGAGAAAACTTGACAAGTAGACTGCACACCTTCCAGCACAAAATGACGAGGCAGAGCAGGTCTAATCTACATTCCAACAGCAGCCAAAAAACAAAAACAAATCAAACACCTCTACAAAGAGACATGTAATGGAGGACGAGTGTCAGGTTTAGCCCTATAGACATGAACTCAAATAGCTACTGGGTCTGTCTGGGTGTACTGTGACAATAACAACTCCCTGCCTCCAAGTACATTTAAGGTATGCCACAAAAAGCTGATGTCATATACACATATACTACAAAACCCCCTAAACAAAGACAAAGTGTTCAGAGTAAATTAACAAGCATGGAGAAGTGGGCAACCAAAGGTGAAATTGCTGGCTCTGCGGTGGTAGTAATCCCTTGTGGTCCAACATTGGTAATGGCGGAGCTGGGTCAGTCAGAGGCTACGCTGTCTGCTGTAGCAATTAGGACTCTGTGCCTCCAGGCCAACGGAGGTCATTAACGACACTGGTCATTATGGGGGGAAAACTAGACCACCCCAGACCTGACCTGACCCTGACTGGCTCAGTGCCACATTATAGAAAATATATGTTGGTAAACAGAGATTTCTGAAAAAAAAAAAAAAAAAAAAGAGGAAGTGTCTGGCCTAGGGAGTAACCTGATTATTTTATTTATTTATTTATTTTTTTTTTTTTTTAAAGAGAGGACATGCACCTTTATTTGATCATAATTTTGCTGCAGGGATCAGACAGCCAAAACACCTATCTAGAACAGGCCTCGACAACTGCTACACATTTTCAAAGAAAAAACAAACAAACAAAAAAAAAACCCCAACTTTCTCCTTTTTAAGCTTAAGCCAGCTTAAAATACTGTCCAAACTCTCTTCTCTTTACAAATACACACCTTTGAACCCAATAAGTTTCAACCTTTCTCCGCACATTCCCTTGGCTCTGATCTAACAGGCAGGTGTACACATGTTCCAATCTGACTAGCTCATGCTTCCTACACCTGAACTCCTTCACATCAAATTTGACATTAAACAGCACCTGTAGCAGAGTTTAGCTCTGTACAGGCAGTTCCCTGAACAAGTTGAGAAGTAGGGACTTTTCTGTTTCCTATTGCCCCGTCTTTGATTTTACACAGAGGCACATCGGGGAATGACAAGACTCTGGCATAGTCTTGATAGTATGTGGAAGGGCTACTAAACGTACGTGCAGAGTTCAAGAGATTGCAGGAGCTCATCTAACCAAAGGCCTTCCTTTAACCGAGGGGAATAAAACACAGCCAATGCTAAAGCTTACTTCAGCACCCCATGGTGGCAGTGAGTAAGTGAAAGCAGGAGTGGGACCACAGATAACAAAGTACAGATTAAATTCTGATAAAGCACCAGGCCTTTTATATGACAAGAGATAGAGAATGGAGAGGGAGGGAGGAAAAGAGAAAGAGAGGGACGCACCCTACCTCACGGCAGTGTGGTTGACAGTGCCCATATCACATTGCTATTGTGTTCAATGCAACCGGGCAGACTGCGTCACACAGGCATGTAATGCCCATAACACCAGTGACTCCTAATCCTTATGAAGTCAACAACACGTGACAGATTCATCAAACCTGTGAGTAAAGAGTTTTCTCACAAAAACACACTACACTCACCACAGGCCTGGATTCTGCTCTAGTGTAGCTACTTTCAGGTTTGTCTGGTTTTAGCCCTTGCATGGTGTAATCCATTATATGGTGTGAAACCATGGCTCCAGACAGACTTGTGGGCCCCTTACACAACAGACCCCGCCAGCTGGACAAACCCATCATCACCCCCATGTCTGCTCAGGCCACACACCCACCCCCACTTTCCCCTCACACATCACTGTTAATGTTGGAGTAACCCAGTCAAACAAACTGACCACTCAGGTGTGATAATTTTCCTAGCATGCCTTATATGAACTGATCAAACTGGGTGTACTGCACTCTTAACTAAACTAAGCAGGGGAGGAATATTAATTTGATTGCTGGAAGGATGACTCAACTGTTTAAAGCACAACATACTCTTTAATAGATGACAATGCAGTCAGGATATTTATTCTGGCACACAGAGTGGAATTTTGGCTTTTTATTACTTAGTTTATCTGTTCAGTGACAAGTTGCAACAAGATAAGACAGTCCCAAAATGCAGAGATCACAGGAAGAGCTAAAATAAATAAAAAGGGGGGTTGTGTAATCCATGCTTGTGTCTCAAATGAAAATCGAATCAATCCTAATGTAAAAGTGGGGTGTTTGGAGCAAATTCTAAGATGAGTAGACATGCTGCAGCGGCAAACACCCACATGTTTAGTGCAACATATGCCCATTTGAGGCTGTGGTATGGAGCTGGGTATCAGCTGCTCCAGCAGACGGGGAGGATTCAGACTGAAGAAGCCCCATAACTGGCGTCTCAAAAGGCCCCACTTGCTACATTTCCATCACAATGAACCCAGACTTCAACTCTGACTTCTGTCTGGGATGGCTGAATGCACGGCTGTTGTCACCCTATGCCAGCATTCACTTTCTGCTGGAGGCCACTAAGCAGCCTTTTCACTCCTTACAAATGGACACCAATGGAAGGGCTCCCAGTGTTTACTCTTAAAAAAAAAAAAAAAAAAAAAAAAAAAACACAATTTCATGCACAAAGTAGGTTAGGCCTTCATTCAGGGACTCCTTTCTGCACTGCCCAGCGTGGAAACCAGTGCACATAACATGTGACGAACTGTAACCGACCACATTGCACACGTTTAACCAGTCTGCTATCATTACAGAGCGTTGTATTCAAGCAATACAGTGATAAGCAGTCACAAGCCAACAAGAGATTGTTTTGTAAATATGTTAGCATAACAGCGACAGATAACTTCAACATCAGCAGCAGACTGTAGATTATTATTCGCCACTTGGTGAGCCCATACGCCATAATAAAACAATTTTAATTAAGTCTCGTAGCTCACAGCCGAAGCACAATTATCGACAATATTCAACTTTAAACAGTTCATTATCCAGTTAGCTAGCCAACGTTAGCTGGCGCCTCGAAACAAACAGCCCCACCATGTTGGTGTTATGGTTTAGCTACTTGCTCCATGTTCAGTAACGACATTAACACGTCGGGTTTTGTCAGTCGATACAAATCACAATCAACCACAAACAAACAAGAAGCATGACTTTTGGTTCGGACAAACAGCAACCGGGGTTTAGAGGTCGGCGCTAGCTAGATACGGTTAGCCAAATCCCTGATACAGAGCGCCATGACGATGAGCGACAACAGGCGATGCCCAGTCCAGGAAAACACATCGAGACAAAAGCCGGAGAGGTGCTCAGTTGAAACTTACCGTTACCGACAGCCACTAACCCGAACAGGGCCAGCAACGTTAGGGCAATTCGTTTTAGAGCCATTTCTTCAGAATTCCCATCTCTCCGCGATGAAATGCGACCGAAGTGTGTCGTTATCAACACGACCAGACCTGAAACACAACCACAGTCCGACCACACACACCACACCGCCAAATACTAGCCAGTCAGCTTGGCGAGTGACGTGTTTAAAGGGGTGTGTGTGTGTGTGTGTGTGTGTGTGTGTGTGTGTGTATTCTTCATGTTCTTATATCCCGGTGGGGACTTTAACCTGAATGCACACTAATCCATGGGAACTTGTTTCACCGTGTGGACAAAAATTGAGGTCCCCATGGATAGAGACTGCTTTTTGAGGGTTAAGACTTGGTATTAGGGTACAGGTTACACTTAGGTTAAGGTTAGGGTTAGGGTAAGGATTAAGGTTAGGGTAAGGGGCTAGAGAAAGCAATTTGTCAATGACTGTCCCCCACGGGGATAGTGAAACAAACATCTCTGTATGTGTGTGCATGTTTAAAGGGGAGGGCTGCTTGCTGCAAGTCCCCTTCTGCCACCGAGGTCAGGGCTGTGAGTTGTAAATAAAAAGCTGGGTGAATTACAATCTTCCAGTCTCACATTATCAAAAAACAGAGTGAGCACTATCAACGCAAAATATGTGTATCTTTTGTGAATAATGACTACATCTCTACATTATCAGTTCACTTTATATGTCTGTGGTATGACTTTTATTATGTTATGTATAAAAATGTATGTCAGAATAAAATGCTGGTAAATATAGTGCAGATGGGGTTATATTCAATGCAATTTTTATGTTGCATTTTCTATGTAGCTTTTCTCTACAGTTATTTTATGAGCATTTATATCTTCTGTAATCAGCATTGGTTACAATGGGAGCACTGTGTTTTCCATGATTTTATGGATGAATAAATTGAACCTATAACCTTGAATGAGGTCATTACTTAAGATATTGCATTTGGTGAATGATCTATTTGAAACAAAAATGTATTCAAGGAGCAAACTGGGTCTGACTGGCCATCTTCCACTGTTATTATTATTATTTGCCTATTGAAAATGTAAAATCATAAAATGTCCCATTTCATGACAAAAGAGAAAACATATGTTGGAAAAGGTAAAAGATCTGATTACATCTTTGTTGTCATTGCTCCTTCAAAATATGTACCCACGGATTTAATTATTGAAAGTCAGTCAGTATTTTATTAGAAAAAACAGCAAATTATGACTACTTTTCTACATTCAGTTTACTTTCTGTGACTATACTATGATTTTTATGTACTAAAGATTATGTCAGACTAAATATGTTGGGTTTCGATTAGTTTTGGCATGACTTGATTTATTTTATTATTACTTAAGACCATGCTTTTGGTGACTGATCCATTTGAAACAAAAACATGTATTCAGCGAACAAACTGGGTCTAAATGGCAACCTTCCACTGTTATTATTACTGAAAATGTAAAAACAGAAAATGTCTCTTTTCATGCCATAAGAAATGTGTTTCTCTCATAAAGATAATGTTTCAAAAATGGAGAAAACAGTGAAAATAAGATATTTTAGTTGTTTTTCCTTCAAAATTTTTTAATATAATTTAATATTTAATATAACATAATCTGAATTCAGTCAGTGTCTTATCAGAAAAGCGGCAAATTATGACTACTTCTCTACATTAGTGGTTTAGTTTCTATGATTATACAATGGTTTTTATGTCCTAAAGATTAAATCAGACTAAACATGTTGGGTAAATTCTTTTTTTTGTTCAATCGGTTTATTGAGGTTATTACTTGGCGACTGATCTATTAGGGGAAAAAAATGCATTCAGGGAACAAACTGTCCACCTTCCACTGGCATTATCAATGAAAATATAAAATTATGAAATGTCTCTTTTTATGACATAAAAAAATCTGTCTTGATGAAGATAATTTAAAAAACAATGGTAAAAATAGTTACCATATCTGATGATTGTTAACTTCAAAATGTGTACACAGGGTCAGTCACCAAACTCATGACTCTAATTTAAACTACACTAAGCCCTCATTCAAAGTAGACATTTAAAGTCAGGCATGACATAATCCTCTAATGCAAATGGGGGAGAAATCCAATGTGACTGTGACTGACTACAAACCCCTTTCTCTTATTATGGGTGTAAGTTAGAAGTTAGCAGTGAAATGATAGGCCTTATATGCACAGCAGATGACTATGGGACTCCCTGCATTTGTCCTGGCAGCACCAGTATTAGGCTAGTCAGACTATGACAAACACATGTCTATCCATCTATATTCAATGACTGATAAATTATCAAACAAATCCCTTATTGATATTATAGCTTTGGGGCACTGCAGCTGTCTAATCTCTTCTTCCATCAGCCATCCCCTGATCAAAATCTGTGAGACCAATATGGTTTGAGTCTGCACAAAAAAAGAGCCTGCTGCATTTTAGTCCTTTTCATTCCAGTTTATCTCAGATGACATATCAGCTGCTGTATCAGATTCTCGAGAAAGCTACAGCCGCTTGCAGTTTTTAGTAAGTGTGTAAAATAATCATGGACCTAAATATCGCAAAAGGTGTTTTGGTCCAGATCCATTGAGGGTTTTCTCTCAGCTTTGGCTCCACGGCCTGTCTAGTATACCCCTCTAACACATCCTCCTACCACTGCTTCAGAATGTATCTCAGGAAAAGGGGAGTCAGGCTGTAACCAGGTGCATTTGGGACTTGATCTGTGCCTGCTTTTATCACCTGTCCTCTTGGTAGCACTCTCACTGATCTATCCTCAAGCCTAATTGTGTTGTCTGCATAATCTCCTCTGTGGCTTTATATCGGTCCATTATCGTCCCTGTCCAGTTCATCTCCACATTTCTTCAGCGTACATTGTCTGCAGGACAAATCCCTCTGTCTCCACCGAGCCATTTGGAATGATCCCACTGTGAAAAAGAATACCCAAATGAGGGAAACTGAGGGAGCAGTGAGATGGGCTTCTGCACTCACAGACAGGGAGTTTGGCCTCTCTGATACTTGAACAACCCCCCTGCAGTGTTAAAAATAACCAGCTCTTCATCTGACTTGACCAGACAGACTGGGGCTTTGAGGGAGTATTATCTCACTGGAGTTTGTTCAACAACCGGGCAGACAGAAAGCACTCACACACACATATAGACATACACATGCTCACACCAACAGATAAAGGAAGAGCAAGCAGGACAGATACAAAAAGAAAACATTGGCATGCAGATAAGAGACAATTTTCACCAGCCACTGGGCAACATTCTTGGTCATTTTGATTCTTGTTGGACATTTTGTATTCTTTGTGACAGTGTGACATTCGGCACCTCAAACTTGTTGCTTTTATGCTTTGACCACATTTTCTCACCAGATCATTGCTCAAGCAAAATATTGTTTTCTAGACAAAGTGTTTATAAAATGAGATAAATCTGACACCTGATCATATACTACAGTTGCTAGGGTTAAAGCTAAAACCAAATGGTTGTGGTTGGATTTGTGACTCATCTGATGAGTAAATAAAAATGTTTACAAGTCGTTTTGATTTTGAGAACATAATCATTTTGTTTTAGAAATGCATCAGATTTTTTTTACTTTAAAAACAGGATCTATAAATTATAGAACGAATAGAGAATATCACATCAATAACTACTGTTTTTACAGGTTTATTCATGAAGTCCCCATTCTGTCAGTTTTTCTATTTATATTTACTAGTTTAGCATCTCACTACATGAGGTTAGTGTGACTGAGAGAAAATGTGAATATGTTATCTTATCTTAATAACACGTTGCACTTCATGCAAGTGACATGTGGACTATTATGGCGGTTCAAATATGACAATGTATATAAGTCCTATAAAATAATCAATCCCCTATCTTCCCCCGACATTGGTGATGGTTGATTATAATTTCAGTGTTATGATGAAATACTGGCCTTAATGTTTTTGTTTCATAATTTTAAGGTGATGCAATGCAAATGAAAACACGATTGCAAAAACCAATTACACCGTAAACCTCCCAAGGTAAACTACATCTCTGTAAACAACATGGATCACTCTTTGTCTATTATCTGATGACCTCTACTGGTCAATAAGAGAATTGCAAACATCTGTGGTACAAAATAGTATCTATGGCGCAAACAGTTGAAAAATACAATCCTTTATTCAACATATACAATATTACATGTCTGTTTGTGAATTCCTTTACTGACAGTAGTAATGGTGATGGTACATTTTAGGCCTACAGAATTGTAAAAAAATATTTTGAAAGAATTGTGTCGTAAAAAAAGTATATAAAATGTCTCATTGATGAATAATAGAAAATATTGTCCCTTTTGAAATATATTTACAATAAAACCATTGGTGATACAAGACAACAGCTTCAATGCTGTTAGAATATGTACAACTAGATAGCTCAATGTGTCTTTGTGCAGATAATAAATGCTCATTCTATATAAGTTAAATATGCTTAGACAACAGCTAATGTGCTTTGGTATGAGCATGTTACATATTTCCTGTATTCATAGTTAAAGAACACCAAGGCCATTGTGTTCTCTGTGACTTTCTGTGGCTTTGGTCATTATGGGAAAACCCACAAGTGAATTTTACTGTATATAAGAGAAAGTCCAGAATGACATGCTCCTCCTCTTGATAAGACAATGAGTAATTCTGCTATACTACATTTTCCTTTCCGTCATGACGATGGGGGATTTTTAAAATAAGGAATTCAACTGTGTGTGTGTAGAACAGCCTGTGAATTGTTCGGTTAATTATCCTGCTGTAGAAATGTCTGATCTAAACTTTTATTAGCTGAATATATTGAAAAGAAAAATACCTTGATCTTAATAGTTTTCTTTTGGGGGGCTCTTGGTTTGAGGCACCAGAAATATGGCAGATGAAAATTAGGCTACACAAAAAAAAATTGCCTTGGGTGTGAGCCAGTCTAGACACTACTGCTCAAAGTCATATGGTTTTAATATAATACAGTGACTGTGTGAGTCATTAGCTCAAAATATGCTAATGATATGCACCTCGTCCTGTTGGAATGTGGTGCAAAATCCCTTCGGGCATTTTCAATCTTGTGTCCATGTTTCATCCTGGTGCTCTGGTCTAGACATCCTGCTTGAGTTTCTCAATGCTGAAGTCACTGTCATGGTCCAGTTTGGAGAGCGTCTTCCTCACCCGCAGGGCTGTGAGGCGGGCTGGTGGGTTCTGGTACCAGCACTCCTTCATGATCTTCACAATCGCCGTCAGGATCTGGACACACAGGGACAAATGTAAAATACCACCTGGCCATCAGAGTAGAATGCAACATGTGTCCCATACTGTTTCTGTTTAAGCACTATATGGCACTGTTATTATGTCTCTTATAGAGTATGTGCTCCACGTTTACCCATTTGTTAGTCTATGTGAGTACATCATCAAGTGTGTATGTTTATCTGTTTGCTTGTGTGCCTATTTATTAGGCATAACTGTGTAAATGTGAGAATATGTGGGTGCTCAAGGTTAGAAGCGGTGATAACCTGGAAAATATAATTGCAATTGTGTGTGTGTATGTGTGTATGTGTTTGTGTCCATGTATGTTTGTGTGTGTCATCAGATAGCCTACAGGGTGGGAATGGAGCCTGTTGTGCAGACTGGGCCTCTGCTGGTCCACACACACCACCTTCTTCATCTCTTCAAAGCTGGGATCTGAGGGCACCAGGTCAAAGAAAGGAGGACGGTACTCTTCCACAATCCCTAAAACAATCCAAAAGAAGAAAAAAAAAAGACTCAGTGTGCTGTTCCTTGTCCAGTTGAGCAGAAAAACAACAATTTAACTATCACTACAACAATCTTGATTGTGGGATACAGTGAGGAACAAAAATAATGTAATGTTAAATACTGTAAGAAAACTTATTATCAACCTCATGAGTAGATAACCGTTAAACCCCTAATGGTTTATCTCCTCATACATTTTCAGAACATAAATTTGTCTTCATACAAGGCCTGAAATAGCACACTTGAGACAGTCTGTAGTGGGAGTTTTGTAAAGGATGTTTGACTAAACAAGAGACCAGGGAAAGATATCAATTCCCTGGTGACTACACTGGGATGGAGATCTGCAAGGCCTGCTCTGTGTGTTGTTTGCGTGAGAACACACACACACACACACACACACACACACACACACACACACACACACACACACACACACAAAGTTATGAATGTCTATCCATCTGGACTAAGTGTGTTTGTGCAAGTGTGTGTACGTGGTTGTTGTGCATAGATGTGTGCTTGCATCTAAAAATTGTGTGCACGGGCATCTGGACTTTGTACAAGTGAGTGCTGACACCAGATAAGACTGTTTATAATTACTGCAGCGCTAATCATGAGAGAGGATAGTATAGACAGACACAGTCTAGGAAAAGACTGGAGTGCTGAGAGGCATGGGACTAACTGCCTCTTATGTGTATGCTACCAGAGCCAGGCAGACATGACAGAGACAACACATTTGAGTGGATGGGTAATACATTAACTTATAAAAGATCCATTGCTTTATACATAGACTGTGTACCATTTTCTTCCTGAAGTTTAAATAGGTAAAAACTAAAATCTCCAAAAATCTCTGCAAATTACTGTAAAGACACAACATTCTAATAGGCTGTTGCCTCCTTACCATTGACAATGGTCCTGCGGGTAATTTCCCAGAAGACCAGGGCCAGGGCCCAGATGTCAGTTTGCTTGTAGGACTCAAAGATGTCCATTCGAATAGTCTCATCCAGCACCTCAGGGGCCATGTAGCGCTTGGTCCCCACACGAGGGTTGTTGCCCACATCGAGGTAGTCATGGGACTGAGAGTGTATCACAGCCAAACCTGAGGAGAGAGTAGACATAGAGCACAGATGCAACCTTTTAATTTACTGTGAATTACCAACTTTAATATAACTGACCACAAGAGCAAAACTATCAAAATCTGATTGTAACTATCAGCAGAAGTTGGAAACAGATACAACTAGAAGTCTAGCGGATTAATTGTGATTTTGCTGTCCTTGCTTCTACAAAGCCCTCACCTAGGTCAGCGATGCAGCACTGTCCGTTCCGCTTTACAAGGATATTTCGGCTTTTCAGGTCTCGGTGGGCGATAGCTGGCTTTTCCTGGGAGCTGACAATCTCAGTGTGGAGGTGGACCAGGCCACATGCCACAGACAGGCACATCCTCAGGCAGCTCTCAGGCTCCAAGCTGCTGTTCTGCAGGAAGTCGTAGAGCGAACCCAGCTCATGAAAGTGGGTGACGAGCCACAGCTGGGTGCTGGAATTCTTGGATGTCATGTCAGAGGCTATGAAACCTAAAGCCAGAATAGGAGATTGCTATTTCAATGTCTGTCTTTTGGCTGATGCTTTCTGAAATGACAGTACACCTTTCTCTGCACAAGAATAACTTCTTTGGAACTCTAATCTGCTGCCGTACCCAGTATGTTGTCGTGTCGTAGCTGTACAGTATTGTAGATCTCTGTCTCTCTGAACCAGGACTGCTCGTCCCTAGAGGAGAAGATCTTGACAGCCACACTCTCCCCCATCCAAGTTCCCCTCCACACCTCCCCATACCTGCCTTTACCTGGAAACAGAGTGACACAATTACACAACTGCAAAGTAATAAACAAAACAGGGCAAAGAAGAGCAGCAGTGTTGAGGAAGGAGACTGACCAACACACTCGGCAAGCGAGATTTGTCTGGCCATTGTCCTTTGAACTAGATACGGCAGCCCTGTCCCACTCCCTGATGTACAAAACTCATCAAAGATATCCTGGAGAAAGAGACAGAGACAGAAATAATCAATTTGTGAACATCTTTTGACAGTATTGTGTCTTATGTCAAACATCAAATGTCTCTTACGCCGTATGTGGGGTCATCTCCATTAGGGACCTTGAGCATGGTGACATCATGGTCTTCAGTATTTCTCAGTTTGCAGTGTGCACGTCGGAAGCGCAAGAACAGCACCAGGCCGCAAACAACCGCAGTTAAGATTAACAGCAGCAAAGGCACCATGATCCACAGCTCCGGACGACTTAGTTGTGGGGGCGTTGTTGTCGGCTCTCCATCTGGATACATGTTAGCATTCAGGCACACACGTACACACACACACATACAGAAACACACACATTTTTGAGTTTGTGAAACCAGCTGAGAACATTTCAGTACACTGAGAAGGAGAAGTTTTAGTTTAGAATTATTTTTGATTGAAGGTAAACATGCTAATAACTTGACATTCAGTGCATCATCAGTCCAAAAAGGGAAAGCCACACAGTATCAATTTGCTCTAACTGACCACAAGGGGGAAGCAGTTACTATCTAGGGAACCAGGATGTGCACTGAACTGGGATGAGCCTGAGAGGACTAAATTACACTAAACTAGGCTCAGTACCACAGTGGTTCTTCAACATTCATGGATGGGATGTAAAAAGTATTGTAAATCAATGGCTTCAGGTACTGACCAATGTTTGGAGGTGGTGTGGTTAAGGCGTTGCACTGGTTCTCTCTGCAGCAGTAGACAAAGAAGCGCTCAAATTTGGCGTTGCACTGCTCCCTCTCGTTTTTTTTAGAGAAACAGCCCCACTCCTCATAACGTTGCACCCAGCTGTAGAAGCAGATGTCTCCTCTGCAAGTTCCATTCACGCATGTGCCTTTTTCATTCTCACATGTGCACAGCAGCTTCTCATCGTCTTCGGAGTCTGAAGCACAAGGAAGTACACACAGACAGTGTTGGCAGAAAGGCGAGCACACATGTGAGCACACACAGGCACAAAACGGGCTGCATACATGCATGTGCACATATGATTGCACAGTCTTACCAGTCAATAACAAACTGAGAAACCTATCAAAGATGATTGATATGGGAAATGTAGGCCAAACACACTCCAAATCATTAATGAAATATTAGTAGTAAAGTGATGAGCAATACTTAAATAGTACAGAAACCTTGGTGTGTGTTTTTGGAAACCCTAGTGGTAATAGAAAGAGATATGTTAACAACATTTACACAAGACATCACATAGATGAGAGAGACTATGTGGTTAAGTAGGAGAGGTATTTAGTATACAGTATGTCTGAATGAGAGTTACAGAAAAATGAAACAACAGAAAATGAAAAGTCTGAATGACTAAATGAAGATGTGTGATGTTCATGGTGATAAGGATACTTTTCATACCCTAACCTTTACCTACTTTGCAAGCATCTGCATAAAAGTCTAAAATAAAATGTTTACACATAGTGTAGGCATTATCAAATTTAAATTCTGTCTGAAACAAAACTCTGCAGAAAGAACATTTAACCCACAAACGAGTGCAACACCGAGAACACCTTCATTATAAATCTTAAAACCAATAATTTGTTCAAAATTGTTAAAGCTGCATTATGCAATTTTTGACCACTAGGAGGCAGAAAGACTCTGACAGAGAGAAACACGAGCATCCCATTGAAGTCCTGTTTCTGACCACCTGACAAATGTCAGTCCAATATTCCTGAACCTTTTCGCTGTGGTTTGGTCCACCAATACCTGAGTTGATATTCGACTGTCTTCACCAGACATGTTTACTTTGACTCTGCATTTCATGCCAGGTAGGTAGTGTACACTCTGCCTGTCTGAGCTTGTTGGAAACAGCTGCCTATTGTTTTACACTGGAGGGTTGGTGAGAACTGTGAGACTGAACCATACAGCCTATGTGCGAGCTGGAGAACCGAAACAAAGAACTAAAAGCTGCATACTCAATGATTTCTGCCGTACTAGTCACCCCTTCATATTAGAGTCATGTGGTTCAGTGTCAGTATCAAATGTTTCCTCTAATGGAGCTTTAATTGAATGGAACAAAGTGAATGCTCTTTACAACACTGAACATTTTCTACATTTGACCATTAACTCACCTGCATGTATAGCAGAGATCCACAGAAGCACCCCAACTAGCACCACTGTGAGCAGAGCAGAGCTTCCCATCTCTGTGAAACAGGAACAAAATAATCAATAATAGTTAATATAATCAAATGATGATAATACAATTAGTGTTGTCTCTTTATTGTCATAATGAGAAAGCAGAGATTTTAATTTGGGGCATTATGGAAAAATAAGGCCATTTCCCTGACATTTCAACTGCTGTGTGATTTAAATTTACAGACTGTAACTTAATAGTGGTTTCTATGAGAGGTTGAGCAATAGTTAAAGCCCGAGCTCTTTGGCAGAGGAAGCTATGAGGTCAAAAACAACAGTCCGAGGGCCCAGCCTGTCTGCCTGTGTTGTAATTGCATTGGGTGGGAAAAGGGGACTTAGGGGAAGGAGACTGTAACAGCACTCCAAAGTGTTTGTGTATGTGTGCTAGGACTGTGTGTGGCGCTGTGCTGCCCAGGCTCCAGGCTTGTCGACTCCTCGACTACCCTGCTCGCAGAGTAAATATTGATGGCTATGCTTCCTGTCATTGAATAGCCCCACCCGGCTGGCCGGCGAGACTTGGGTCTGCTCATTGTTTAGGGCTGCACTGCTGAGGGTCACGCAAGCAGGAGGGCCGTCATACTCAACTCTGCCTTTCTCACTTCTGAAGCACACTCTAGTCTGTGACTTGACACCCAGGAGAGCTTAGACATGTTACATTTAATTTAAAATATTAGTAAAAAGTGGCAAAATGTAGTTTAAAACACTGTATAAATATCTATAACATCTATGTATAATATCTGTAACAGATCCTACGTGGTTTACACATAAACATAGCTAAATATGAAGTAGGCCTAAATGGATGCCCGTGTTTAGTTTAAAAACAAGCTTTGCCTAAAAGAGATTTTTTTATGTTCTGTGCATTTAGACTCTATGCTTTGTGATTTCATTTAGCTTTTTGCAATCTCGCTGTCTTTTTGTTTATCACCAAGGAATTATAGAAACTAGAAATATGGTGATTTATTCACCATGCTTTTAACTTTCCATCTAAAAAAGCAAACAAGCACATAATAACACAAGCATCCATTCAGAGGTCTTTAAAGGTCTTTCTTCAACATTGTTTAGCAGCAGTGATCCTATCACCTAAAAAGCATGTCTTTTGGAAATACTGTTGTTTGAGAGGCGTTGAGAGTTAGGAGCAGTTTAGCTGGCTAATGTGGTTAGGCATCATTAGTTTTTATCAGACTCTGGATTTATCAGGGCCGCCTGCTGGCAGCTTTTTTAATCATCAGAGTGCAAGAAGAAAATGACACTTGCAATCTGTGTTCTGCATTATATGCAACACACCTGAGGTCTGTCCTGTAACTGCTGAGGTGGGTGGGGCTTATATTAAATCTAAAATATGTGCAATTGGATGGACTGCAATAGGTGCCAACTGGGCTGTGGACAAGTGTGCATTCAGATACATGAGAAAGTTGACCTAGAGGCTGAGTCCATAAAGGATATAAGATGGTTCCTAAGGCTGCCACCTACAACTGGCACGTTTAAGTCTTTCCCCTGTGTGACTGCCCAAAGAACAACGCAGGATAATACAGGGCTACAAAGTTTTACAGGTCTAATTTTGCCTCAAAACTCAAAAGCTAAATGTCTCAACAGAAATAAAGTCTGATATACAATTTTGGATGCACTTTGACCATCTTAAAAGACCACTCATGCAAAAGATATTCCAAAGAAAACCACAGGTTACATTGATAACATGCAATACATTTTCCTGCCCTCAAGGCAGACTTTCATGTTGTACGAAAGAGACTTAAAACTAGCTTGAGATAAGTCTTGTGTCGTGTCATTTCTTGTCTTGAGATGAGACACTTTTCGTTATTAGTCACCCAATCAAAACCTCATCTATAAATCTAATCAAAAAAGCAAGTACTGAGTTGTGAACCAAACTGAATCACTCTCAGGCCAACGATTTACATCTCTAGTATGCTTAAGGAAAAAAAATCACACCAGTTAGGCAGTCTGTTCCCACAACTTACAACCTTAAAAATAGTGAAGAACACTGAGTAAGATACAACTCAGGTGCAGTTCTAGCCATGTATAAATTAAAATGCAAGTATGATTTAAAAATGGGCATTTTTTTAGCAATAGATTAGCCATTATGCTCTAAGTGAATAGCACATCATGTATAGAAATAGTTATCCTACCTCATGTAACACAGCAAACAACCCTTGACCTGCACACATCTGGCAGTGGAACTTGCACATGTCAGTAAAAAACTACGGATATCCTCCTTTAGTTTTGATGCATCTAGCTAGATATATTTAAGTACAAATGACAGGAAGCCAACATGTTACCTCATTTCATTTTTGAGTTGTGTCAAACCTCACTGAAAAGAAACCAGAGGAGTGAAGGTGTTTAGCATGAATTTAACACTTTTGGTGTTTGCTTTTTTTAAATTTCCAATCACGTTTTACCTGTATTCTTTAATATGCATCTATTCTAAGAATACACATAGCTGGCTGTCTTGAAAATGAGAACATGTTCTGAGTTTCCTGTTTATCAAAGTGTCAAATCAAATGTGAAATCTCTGATGGATTAGATTATTTCCATTTCACATGAGAAATCTGATAAAAATGTCTGACATACTATCTTTAGACTTTCCTCCTCTCTGGGTTAGCTGTGAGGCTCCAGCTCAGCAGACAAGAACCCTAGGCACTCAGCTCTAGCTTGCTAAAACCACAAGCCATATTTTACCAAACAAAAAAGAGCACTTCCTGTATCATGCAACCTACATGTCAGTGGTGGTTAATCTGTGGCTCCAGTGGAGGAATAGCCTAAACACAACTACACCCACAGAATGAATTTATGCTCAGATGAGGAGCATGGCTGTGTTTTATTTCTTTAGCTATCATTTTAATCATCCACAGGGTCCCGACACAGGAGAGAGCAGTAATCATGTCCTCCATCGTAGGCAGCCTGACTTTAAACTCCAGTGCACTTCCTCTCTGAGCTCTCTCCTGTTTGCCTCCATTCTGTCCAATGCTACACCCGTGTGACCCAAGGGGAAAAGAGCCATTGTCATCTCTTCCTCTCATCTACAGAGCTTTGACTCAGAGAGGCAGATCTCTCATTCCATCTGGATGACTGTGTGGTTATGGTGGTAGATGGTGGGGGCATGGCACATAGCACAGCAGCCTCCCACAGCCCCTCCACTGGGCCTCATCACACCACAAAGCCCAATAACTCAGACTCTGGAAAGTAACTTAAAGCAGTGTTACTCTAAAAGCTTCTATCATGTGGTTTAAATGGCAAGACAACATCTCATTTAGTTCATTTTTTTAATGACACATTTAAAATGCGTGTGTTCTGTGTGTGTGTTTTAAGTAGTAAAAACCCTAAATCTGTGTAAAATTGTGACCGTCTGCTGGTTACAGCGACAGACTGTATCTTCATTTCACAGACAAAGCTAGGCTTGGCAGGCTTTATGGCTCACTTGCTGTCTGCATGCTCTCACATGCATACCTACAATGAATGCATATCTGAAGAAGAAAAGGACAAGTATATCACAGACACACACCGTGCACACAAATTGATCTTCGCTTCTAAAGAATAAGAAGAGGAAGAAGAAATAAATAAAAGCAGTTTGGGGAGGAGAATGAGTCACACACGCCTGATGCCATGGCCCAACAACAGCGCCCACCTGGAAAGAGCCCATGTGACTTCCATCGTGACCTACATGTATACGCAAAAAGGGCAAATGTCTCCCTTGTGTGTGTGTGTGTGTGTGTGTGTGTGTGTGTGTTTGTGTGTAGGATGGGTGAAGGAGAGGGACATGTAAAACATATGGAGGGAAGAGACTTACACCCCGAGTTACATTCATAAGATACAGATCTACATCTCCAGCAAATGTGCCAATTCTGCACATTTCAAGAGGTATGAACTTTTTGCCCCAACATGTTTTGAAAGAAGGATCTTGCTACAAGTACAGGCCAGTGGTGCACGAAGTATTCAGAACCTTTACTTTAGCAAAAGTTCCACATTCAAAATCTCACTTAAGTAAAAATACAAATGTGCTTATGGTATCAAATGTTCTCATTATGCAGCAGAATGACTCCTGTCAGTTTTATATTATTATGTATTATATAATTAGATTTTTACTACTGATGCATTAACATTTAAGCAGCAGTTTAATGCTGTAGCTGGTCGAGATGGAGCCATTTTAACAACTTTAAATCCTGTTGGGTTGTTTTATCTATAACACTTAATATTTATAAAATGGTCATTTGTTTTTTGTGTAAAATCTTAATCTGTAAACGTAACTTGAAATTATAGCCCGACTGATACTGGATTCTTGAGGCTGATATCAATATCGATATTTGAGAGTTTAAAAAATATGCTACTATTATATCAGCCAATAGTCTTCTTTAACATAAACATTCTTGATTGGAATTCCTTTTTTCTTTTAAGAATTATGACCAAGACATGTATTGAGCGTGATATTTTCCACTTGATAAATAAACCTGTCAGTGCTCTCAGGTGGGCAAACTACAGTTTGTGATGGTGATACTGCTTCTAAATGACCTCAAACATATCTGTGGCATTTCTGTACTGCAGTTTCTCTTTACATGTCCGTCGTGATATATCTACAAGCTCATATCTGCCAATTTATCGGCTTTATCAGTCTAGCTATACTTGTAACTATATCTATAAGAGAAATGTAGTGAAGTAAGGAGTATAAGCTACTTCAATATTTGCCTGTGAAATGTAGTGGACCAGACGTTAGCAGGATCAAATGGAAATACTCAAGTTAAGTACAAATACCTCAGCATTGTACAGTAGGCTACTCGAGTAGGCTAAATGTACTTTCCACCACTGGTATAAGCAGATATGCTCCTTTGTGCAATATAGAGTTCAATAAATGTAATGTATTATGGCTGTCCTGGTCGTATGAATGAGAAAACACTATCATGACACAGGAGACGGCTTTAAGAACACCACGAGAAAAAAGCTGCACAAATCTTTGCTTCTAGATGGGTCATAAATGTAAAGTTTGGGACGATAGTTCAAAACAATGTTCACTGCTTTTAATTTGTCTTTGGGTCAGGTAAGCCACTCCATGACACCTGTTGGTTCACATCTGGAAACACGTGGAGTGATGTATACCGCTGTCAAAGGTGACCTTAAGCTAGTTAGGAATCGCAGTACAGCATAAAACACCTACAGAAAGAGAAACTAATGTTTTAAACCATTAGCCTACCTGTTTTCTGCTCGCCTTTTAACTTGACAGATGCGAACGCCGCACGTCTCCCATATCAAAGTTAGCTTGGCGTCCCTCCGTATTTCAAGATACGTTTAAAAAACAACTGGCTCCATTTCAACAGTGGCTTAAGTTGAATCGTTTTTACTTTTCGTCTAAACGGCTCAATTGTTTCATTAAGAGAGAGCTCACATCCTTTCCTGCTTCGGCGACGACCGACCGTCGTTTCTGGGAAAAGTTTTTCTCTCTTTGCACCAAAAATGAAAACTGCTCACTCGTTTAGCAACAAGTTCAACAACTCTCTAAATGTAAAAAGAGGGGAAGAAAAAAAAAGAACTGGCAGCTGTGTCCTGGCAGAACGACAGACAGCGGGCTGCTGCCTATCTATCTCATCTCGGTCCAAATCTGCGCTGATAAACCGACAACACGAACCATCGTCGTCGGTTTGGAACCAGCCCAGCCTCCTTCTTCTTCACAAGTGAAGGCTTTCTGAAAGTCCTCTCCTATTAAGCAATAATTTTTTTGTTGTTGTTGTCTATTGTCCTGATCTGAAGGCAAGATTACATATTTTTAAACAGTATACAGTTTTGTCCCACCCCTTATTGTCCCGTACTGAGTCTGCTCTGTCTGGAATGTGTTCTCATAGCGGTTTTCCTGTTGCTCGCTAAACCTCTCATTTTCCTTTTCCCCTGTGGACTGGTGTCCGCACTGCACTGTCAGGATTGTGCTTCAAAGACCTCTATGATACCATAACAGTTCTGTGAGTAAAAAACAAGAACTAGACTACTTAGCATCTAACAGACGCCAAGTTCAGAGGCCAATGGAGGCTTTATCATGCATTTTTAGCAACAGTGATGAACTTAAAGACCCCCTCCAGACATTTAGAAAAACATAGCCTACTCTGCTGTGATGTTTTTTTTCCTCAAAAAAGTCCAATTAACTAACAATTAACTCCAATAGTATGTCTACTCTTTCTCTTATTGAAAAATCCAGAAGCTATGAATATGCAATAATTTTCTATTGCAAAAGTTAGACCTGCAATAACTGATTTTCTTGCCCACTTGGGGGCAGCGGAAACAAGTTGTGAACACAACATTGACATAGCACGTTGATATTGTGAACTGTTAGCAAACAGTTGCTTATTTACATATCCAACAGCTACTGCGCAACATTATCATTCATTTGGAGTCTTGTGTTTGTAAAATCATTCACATACATACACATCTTAAACCTCAGATTTAAGGATAACACAGAAAACTTTCCACCGAATCAGGAGATAAATGAAAACAGCCTCCTAGTGTCAAACTCTGCACATACATCATTCTGAACAGTGAAGGTAAAACATCCATGTGAAGCAACAATAAGCAAAACACATTTTTGAGTGGAGTGGGACTTAATTTTTCATCTTAAGAAACTACGTTATCCTGCTAATCTGCGTGTCTGATGTATTTGGTGAGTATTGTAGACCTTACATGCCCCCTCAAGAGGATAACACAATGGTGCTCAAGTGCCTTTCTGTTACAGCAGTTATGGCAGTTAAAGTGTGTCTTAATGGCAAATACAGTTGTCTCTTAGATGCCAGACAGATTCTGCTGTGTGAAAGCACTTCATTCAGCAGAGCCTGAGAGAGATGTCTTCATGTCTGTAATATAAATTCCCCTCCTTGTTCTCAGGCTCTGTAATCTCTCCGTTTTTGGCTTACGGCTGAAGAAACAGCTGGAAACTCTCACATCAGCTGTCATGTAGAAAAGAGAACAAATTGTTGGTTCTTTTTTAAAAAAAATCAGCACTTATTTTTCTTTTCTACTAATCTCTGTGGTTCAAAGAGCCACATGGTCATATTCCCTTAAGGTTTTTCTAAAAAGCGCCAATTTGTCAGATAACCTACTAGAGTAGAGGAAATGTGATATTGCTTCAACAGACATTTTTTCATACTGTGAGTTTGTCAATTGTTTTACTCCTACTTGAATACTATTGAATAGTCAATGTTTTAGCTGTGGACAACATAACACAGCACATAAAGTCAAAATGTAATGCTGACTTTACTCATATTCATGCTTCACAGTGTGATACCTCGTTTTCAGAGGTCAAAATCTGCAAAATCTGGTCCAGTCTATGTGTTACAATTGTATGAGGATATGTGTTTACAGTCTGAGTCTCCATAGACATGGTTCAAGCAGTGGCGGCTGGTGGAAAATTTTCTAGGGAGGGCTGTACCACATCCACTCAATTTCAGCAAACATCTGAGTATGATTTAATGCAAAAAAACTGATTGTATCAAAAAGGAATTCCTATTTTGCAGTTAACAATTATTTTATTATTTTAATATAAAACATGTAGTAGAAAATGTTTATTTCTTGAGATGCCCCTATGGACCTTGTTTTGTTGGGCAAATCAACAGGGAGGCAAAGATCAGGAAAAGTAAACATGAAGTGCCGTTAGTGGTGTTAAGTTGCTGTTCAGACACTTGAATGGACATAAACATGGGAATCAAGTCCTCTGAGGTGTAGAGATAGTAAACGCCAGCAAACTTCTGCTTCAGAACTCTCTCACAAGTGAATTAAACTGAATTATACTCAAAAAGAAATTTTGGGTCCCTGATAACCAATACAAAACAGTTAACAGAAGGAAATACCCAAAATAATAACATAAACAATCTTGTAAATATCAATTGACCTCTAATACATGGAATAATTTGAGATCTGTTTTAAAATGTCAACTATGCACATCACACAAAAACACACACTAGGGCTGAACATGAACAAATGTACACTACCAGTCAGAGTTTGACTACATCTGCTTGATACCTGGTTATTCATTGTCCATCTGAAGCCTGTAGCGATGTTGTCGGCAGTTGGTAATGAACTCAAAAACCCGCTGTTGGATGTTACTGTTGGTGTCGATGTAGCTTAGCACAAGCACCAGCTGGCAGTGGGGGGAAATGTTGTCTTGTCTGCTTGAATGGAGATAAAATCAGCGATCTTTACATTCCTCCAGATTGTAAACCTTTAGCACTGACAGCATGCAGTCCAACAGCTCGTTTTGTGCTGTCTTTGACTGCCTTCACAAACGGTAAGCTAGCTGTAGGGGCTCCTTCAGCGCAATGTCTGAGGAGGCAACAAAATCCACCAATCCCCTGAAAATGCCAGGGTTGTCCCAGGAGTCTGTCTCATCATGCCCGCGCAAGGCCGGCTCAAAAGCCCCACAAAACTTCACACAATCGATTATTTTGGATAAAATGTGCCTGTTTTTATATGGCTAATGTTAGCTTAGCAGACTCCATATGTGCCCTGGTGTTCTCATGTTTCCTTACTTTCTCAGACAGGTGCTTCATATCCCTCACTCCCGTAACTGTACATGCCGGATCTGTCCCCATAAAAACCCAAGCATGGAAAGCAAAATAAGGCATTAGCATGAATACATCGAGCTAAGACAGAAGCATCGCATATACTGCTAACCTACTGTCTGACTGCGAGGTCAGGTTGATCTGGGCGATAAAATAATCGCTGTTGTCGGATTAGATTTGAGGACGCTGACTGGCTAAATTGTATGTCATATGGTCATGTCTTTGGCAAAACTGCTACACAGACCCGCCTCCTGTGGGCGATTTCTCCATCGCCCCAGAGCTGCTGAGACATGCAGGCAGGCAGAGGGAACGTGTAGGAAAAGCATATATGTTGCGCAGATGATTTCCCATCATATTTTACACATATTATTGGGTGCACTCCATATTTCAAACACACAAATATTGACAATTTGTTTAATTTATTATTATTATTAGTAGTAGTAGTAGTGATGTTTTTTTGTGGCTCAAGGGCCCAGGGAGGGCGGCGCCCTAGCACTCTCTATTGGCCAGCCGCCACTGGGTTCAAGTCTGATGTATTCCTTCATTGAACTCTAGAGAGGTATTTATTGTAGAGCTGACCTCAAATCACCAAGTTCCCCCCTGTGAAGAGGAAGTGAGCCACAACACTGGAAAACATAATGTGACAATGTTTCACTCTTAGAATGACCAGCTGCAGCACAAAACCCATGAAATTGACTTGTTTTCATAGAAATAACATGCAAAAATAGCCTTTTGATTTTATGTTACCACCAATAAAAGTTTGTTGTTATGTAATGATACTGCACATTGGATTAAAAGATTACAGACCAGGGTTCAAAAGCCATCCCATGCCACTCTAGAGAAAGCATTATAGGCTTCCTTAAGAAGCTCAAAGTAACTTTATTGCGAAAGAGTAACCAAGGTTACGTGCCAGACAAGAGGCTCATTAGTCACATTCATGCCAGTTAAGGAAATGTTAAATTTCAGTGTTGAGGAGGTAATTTATTACTAATATTCTCACCAAATGTGTATTATGTCATGTATTGTGGTATTTTCACCAGATCACCAAATCTGAGGTAAAGATACAGCACTGTGAAGAAAAACAAACTAGCTTGCAAAGGTCAGTACATTTATTCCAAGCTTGCATAAAAACACACATTTTCATCTGTCTCACACTTTATCAAGATGTAGAAGACCTGAGCTGAGTCTCTTGCTTTCACTTTAAAATAAATAACCCCAGAAATGATCCTCTATTTTTTTGTAAGAACAATATCTAAATACATTTTTTTAGATAACACATTTTAATATATTTTGTTATAATTAGATTATGTATTGCAGTTACACCTGTATGAGTTATTAGTGATGATTTTAGCATAAGTACCAAGAATATTTTAAAATGCCCCAATGCAAACTTGACACCAAAAGAGATTTCTTGCCTTGATAGATGCTTAATGTGTAATGCCCAACATATTATTAACAAAAGATTTCCTGAGTAACATTATGTACAAATAGTTTCTTTGCTGTGCATAGGTAACTCTGCAGATGTGAGGTCTGCTATTGGTGTATAACATTTTTTGCAAGCAACAATTCTGGTGGTCAAGTAAAAACCCATCGAACATGGTACATTAAGTATCGGCAGACTGAGGACTTGTATACCAGTGAGCAGTTTTTCAGACAAAATGTTGCAGATATGGCTCAGTTCCTTTTTTCTGTATCTTCACTGCTAACATCATTCACATGCCACAGCCAAACAGTTTTGAGTATTAAGAGTCTGTCAAAAAGACATAATAAAGGCATCTGATAGATGCTACATTTTGCATACAATGAAGATTGGATAACCTGTACAGAAGAAGAATTTAATTAAGTATTTGATAAATTGCAAAATGGTCACTGATTTCATTCATAAAAGGCTGCAAAATGGACCTTGACCAAGAAATTAAAATTTTGAGGCTCAGGTAAGAGTTGTAAGCTCAAAAGTAACTTTAACTTTACCATGGTAGAGGTGTTTGAGGGATTCTAGCGTTTGTCTTCTGAATTTTGATCATAATTGGACAATGTATTACATAGCTATGATTCACTTCCTGTTTCTGAATCTTTGCCAACAACTTCATTTGTGCATCATGGCCGAACAGTCTGAAGTAGCAAAACCCTGCTGAATAATAAATCGGTGTGTTGTGGGCATATTAGTGGGAGGGGGAAGGGACTGTGCCCCCTCCCACTAATATCCCCACAACACACACCCTCTAACCACCATAACAGCACTTTCACCTGAAAGCAAATAACAGAACTGTCATGCACTACAGACACCTGACAAGTTAACTTACTGGACTGCATAATTACACTTTACATACACCAGTATGATGAGCTCTTTTTACCTGATATTTCTTAGCCATACTTTCTAATTTATTTATTTTGTATCTATTGTTATTGTTTTTGTGACTGATATTGTTTTTACTAACAACTGGCACTTTGGGGAACAGCATTTAGTTTTTTTATGTGTGCAGATTGAATGACAATAAAGGAAATCTAAAAGCATCCTACTGACACTGTATGTGACATAGCAGGAAGGTTAGAGCGACATTATAGAAGTAAAAAAATAGGCTTTTTACAAAAATCAAATGTGTTCAAAGTATGGCCTGAAATGGACCAGCTTATATTCTCGGGTCAAAAGGGTTTGTGTATAGGTGAAATGGTTAAACACTTATGAGCTAAAAAGATATCTCATCTCTGGACTGATAAAAGCACTATAGCCTCATTAGTGACTTTTGTACCAATTTAGATGATGATCAGCAAAGCAAATCAAATGTATCATTGATTTCCTGAAGTGAGTTTACCTTCGACTGATGGTGGTGCAAGAGGCATTGTTCACATTGACATAATCCCTCTTGTGCCTCCATTGGTGTGCCAATTTCTGTATCAAACAATAGGTTCGATGGAGTGCCATTACTCCCATTGCAGAGTGGAAAAAGAACAAAAGTTTAAGAATTTTGGGTGCTGATGCAACATGAGTGCTTGGCCTTGTAAAAAGCAGCCACTATCTCTTTTTGATTAACTATAACGTAAATTAATTTGCTGGCCATTGCTCACATAAATACACAGTATTTGCTATTGCTTTGGTTATCTTGCAGTTGAATACCATGATGGCACCCTACTTGGAAATCGTTCACAATACACAGATTGGTAAAATCCTCACAAATGTAGTGTTTTCGAAATGAAATAATGTCATTGTAGGTGTCCGCGATCAGTGTAATTTTGCATCTCCACAAGACTTAATCTACCAATCCACCAGGTAGGAGCTGCAATAAGAAACCATGCTAAGACATGTCACCATATATATCTCCAAAACCAAATAACATTTGGTTAACATAATTTTCAGCTTTGCAAAGATGCTGAAAATGAAATTACATCTAGCAAATTAGAGTCACTCCAGTTTTCTCTTTTTCATCCCAAGCCAAAGTTCAAATCCATCAGTGGGTTTTAATTGTCGATTGCTTACTTCCAAACTTGTGTCGCAATTCCTTCTTCTGTTAAAATTGGCCTCTGAGTCACTGTAATCACATGCTCATTGCTCATGCATGACATTATCAGAGTGAAATTCCCTGAGGAAAAGATAATAATAATGCCTCATTTTTGGCTTGATGAACGTTTGGACCCCTTAGATTTTTTCTCTTGCTCTTTTTCCTTTTCCTGCTGCTTCTTCTCTCTCTTTTTCTCCTCCTTTGCCTCCTTGTACTTCCAGATAGGAGGCTCCAGGTAGCCCTTCTGTCTTTTCTTCTTTTTCTCTTTCTTTGGAGTGGGCTCCCCAGATTTTGTCACTTCAATCTTAGGAATACAGCCTGAGGGGAAGATGCTGTTCCTTTGTGCCATGCTGCGGGGAATGAAGCTTCTTATGCCGCCTGACGGCATGCTTTCCCTGCACTCTAAGTCCTGGCAGCAGGAGGTCAGAGATACAGAGGTGGCTGATACAGCAGTGGGAGAAGGTGAGGTGATGGAGCCTTTACTGTGGGACACTGTGCTGTTCTCCAACTCCTTGCTGCTGTGCTTTTCAAGCAGTTCAGGGATGGCAAACCGTCGCTTGCCAATCTCTGGGGGGCTGGAGGGGCAGAGTGGACGGCAACCAGTGGCTATCAGGGGGCTGTGGATGCTTGTGGTCATCCGCACCATATGATCCATGACCCCATTTTCTTGGGGGTCCTGAGGGAAGCTGAAAGAAAGGCTGTCTTTTAAGCGCTGCCTCAGCTTCTGACTTGCTGTTTTGGTGCTGGTGGCCTTTGCTACCAGGTGCTTCAGCTCAGGCCACTCAGGAATGTAGCTTTCACAGAACTGCTCAGCGACAGGATGAGCCTGCAGGCGGCGGAGTCTGTTAAGAGTTTCAAACCTTCCTGTCCTAAGGACCCAATCCTTTAGACCTCTCCCTTGGACCAGGTCCATTGCATTCATATCTGCACCTGTGCAGTGGAGGGGAGGAAATAGCAGAACGCAGTAGAAACACGGAAACAATCATTGGATGCTGAGGGATGTGAGGAAATCAACTGCTCCTTCAACTCGGTTATATTATCCCACCATGTGGTTGCTTTTGTAGCACAATTCATTGAATAGATGTATAGCATACCACCATCAGAAGTAAAGCAGGCCATTTCACAGCATGGTGAAATAGGACATAGACTACAGTTAGGTGAAAACAATATACTAAGTCAGGCAGGAGTCCTGCTGATTTGCTCTAAAGCTATCTGGGTGTAATAATTCAGTTTTAGCCATTATTGGAGGAAGCCACGTCTATTTAAAAAACTATGACAATCACTTAATGAATAATCAAGGATTTAAAACAAATCCAAGAACACCATGCAGCTAGATTATGAACTAATGTTGTCAATCTGTCTCTGACATAATTGAACTTGGAATAGAACGTGATGGTAATTTTTATAGTGCTATCCTAGATGTGCCCTTGTACAGTTTATACAGGACGAATCCCTGCAGAGAAAGACCAGATTAATTTGCAGATCAGATGTCCCGGTTTACCCTGTATATCACATGTATATAACATTTATAGTTTTTGGTATATGATTTCCTGGGCATGTTCATGAATTGTACACAATAGTTTTTCCCTAAACCATTACACCACATGTGAGAATCTGGGCTGACTGCCTCTGAGTTAATCTATTGTCCATGTGTGCACACACACTAGATGTTCCTCCTATCTGAATGAGGAAATACTGCAAAATTTAAAGGTGGGGTATGGGATTCTAGAGAAATTCAATACCATCATAGAGCAAACAATGACACAGCAAGTAATATAACTAATGTTAGCTAGGTTGTGGGTTAGCTTAGCTAGGTTGTGGGTTAGCAAACTGTCCCTACAGTTGCTGCTGAGAAGCTAACAGCCAGAGAGGGCGAGATGATTTCCCAGAGCCAGCACACCAGCTCCAGACAGCGATACTCACAACTCTCCTGCTACTATAGCAAACATCACAACAACAGCATATGCTGGCAAACTAGAAAGTAAGCTCAATGTCTGTGGGCAAGTCATTTAATGTTACACAAATCGTAGCTGGTAAGGCTGGAATAGTGCTGTGTGGCAGACTGTGAGGAGATATTCGCTGAAATTGACAAAAAGACGTGTACTGGATTAGAATCACATACCCCATCTTTAAAGGAGGTCTTACCATGCATTAGCAGGGCGGACACACACTCCTCTCGGCCCTGCAGGCCTGCCTTGATGAGGGCTGTGAAGCCACGGGGATCCCTGACCTCAGTGTCCACACCAGAGTAGTAGTTAAGGATATAGTTTAAAATGGTGATGAAGCCTGGATTGAAAAAAAATTTATGTTAAAAATGATGTTAATGGTAGGATTGACTTGAGACTAGATGTTGAGGTTATGTGCTGAATGCGTCATCAGACATACCTGCCTGGGCAGCAATCATGAGGGCAGTATTACCATCATTGTCTTGGTGGTTGATGTCTATTAATGGACATGTGTGCAGCAGGGTGACGATGTCTACAAATCCCTTGCCCACAGCCAGCATCAGTCCATCCTGAGGGGGAACAAGGTAGAAATAAATTGACCTTCATTAAACTCTAAGTTTACCTTTAATATTAAACCTTTTTTCTTGCAGAAATGTAGATTTCTCAGGTTGTCACTTTCCTTGTGTGATGAAAAAAAAATGAAATTCATCTTACCCTGCCATTGATGTCCAGCTCCATTGCCTCGTCTTTAGTGACTCCTCTCTCCAGGATCCTGCGCAGGGATGTGACGTCATTCCTAGCGCAGGCCTCATACAACGTTTTAGCTGGTTCTGTATGCTGTTCATCCCCTTCATAGTCGGGAAGCACTGAGTCTTCAGAAAGCACACTCCCTGAGTCAGAATCATCCAGGAGGATCTCCGAGTCCTCGGATGGGCCTGCGCCCAGGTGGGGGTCATAAATTGCAGTGGCCATTGGACCCCCTTCTGCCTGGGATCACACCTGGGTGTCAAGGCTGCTGCACACCACCCACATCTTGTTGTTGTTATGGACGGCTATACACCTGCCTATCAGCAGACATAAGAAGAGGCAAACCCTGCTCAGTCAGAGCTCATTTTTAACTTAGAGATAACTATAATGCTATTTTTAGCCATTTAGTTCTAATGACTACTAAACAAACGCTGTGTTACAGTATATACATATCTCATGTTCCATTTCAGGTGCTGTCAAAAATGGGCACTAATTCTAATGTGAAAGGTGTCAATGCTTGGTGCAAAATATTTGTGTGCAAAAAAATCATTACAGCTGCATTTTATGCGTTGTATGCATTTGTGTTAGAATTCTTCTCAAAATAAGCATTGCACACTAGTTCAAGTAAGACTGCAAGACTAACAAGAAAACACTGGCAGCCTTTGAAATTAGCATGTTAAATAGATCTGATGACCTGAGAGGGCCTTGTGTATGAGGTACGATGCCTAAAGAGGATAAGGAGCTTCACCTCACCTCAGCCTTCCTGTCAGAGCGGATGATCCGTAAGTCTGTTATTTACAAGATAGGCAAGCTGTATAACATGCTTTTTTTTGCCAATGTTTGTTCACTAGCTCAGCCCATTATATAATAGAAGAAGAGAGTGAGTATGACTGAGAGTAGACAAATATTTTCACTATATTTAAGCTAATTAATACTCAGAAATGTGTAAAAATGTGTAAGACATAAATATATCTACAAATAAATAACAAGTACAGTAAATGGTCAAAAAACACTGTAAATCTGCAGAAGCTCAGTCTGTGAAAGTAATGTGAATGAAGGCATAGTAGGAGGAGTGTACTGGGTTGAGAAAGGCCATATGGTGCCGGAAGCAATAGGAGGCCAGGCTAGAGACAGCATCTGTCATGGTGTCTTATCCGTGTCACACTGCTCTGCAGAACAAGTACACTGGGATATCCAGGGGTTTTCTGTTATAAATCAATAAACTATACAAAGGCAATTCATACAAATGTTATGCAATGACACTGTTTCTCAAGGCTCATACTAAGGATGGACTTAGTCATTCTTAATGTTTTGAAGGCGCCACAGATGAGAGTGAGAAAGAGCTTGATTGCTTTCCAGCAAGGGATTGAGGGTTTCAGTCATCAAGCTGCCTTGGCCCTGCATACATCACTACACCATATCCACACTTGGCACAAATTCACACAGATAACTGTTTCCACAGAAGTAGCTTTGCACCTGACAATTACACATTAATGCTAAGTAACAGTATCTTTTGGATAAGCTCTCGTTAAATGCCAGATAGAACTGCTTTTTCTATTTCAGCAGTGTGTCATGCAGAAGAATGAAGATCACTATCACACAAACTTTTCTCTCTCTTCCGCCTTCTGCACAAACATAGAACGCTCCTATTTTAACTCTGCCATTGTGGCCTACACTTCCTGCTGAGAAACACCTTGCAATCTGGTCAAGCTTCTTCCTCTGAATCCTAAATATGAGCTGTCTCTGTTGCCTCTCTAAACTGTGGAGTGAAGGTGCAAAAAATACACAACATTTGGGCCAAAGCAAAGTGACAAAAATCTTTGAACAAATAGTAATAGTCAAAGTCTCACCCTAAAACAATCCAGCCATGGTTTGGTCCTCTTCTCTTTTTTCCCTCTCTTTTTGAACTTGCTCTTGGTGGTTAAACCATCCTCACATATTGGGCTTCCTCTCTTCCTGTTGGCTCTTGGTAGAAACTGGTTAAGTTTAAGTTTCCCAAACTGACTCCAGCTGAATGCCTTCCCCCTCCCTCCATCTCTCCTACTGGCCAGTTAGATTGCCTCATCAGCAGGCAATCTGTTCAGGTCCCAACATAGACTCTGCTGTCCTAAGTCAGGCAACATGCTCTCTCCCTCTCATCCTGATTATAGAAGATTTAAGGATTAAGAGAAAGAAACAGACAGCAGCCAAACTTGCTCCCCTTACAGTCTGTTGAGTTACTCTGCTCTCTCTTTCTCCTCTCTCTCACTTGTCTCCACAGCTCTCTCAGAATCTGTCCATCCACAGCTCTCAGCTGCCCGTCTGTTGTGTCAGAGCAAACCTCTCTAATGGTCCAAATAAGTGCCGTGACTGAATCATGGAGGCTATGGCTCCCAAATCTGCTGTACTGCTGAGGACTCCCTGCCTGAATAATTTCAGTGTGTCTGTGTGATGGGAGACAGTGTTGTGGGTCTGTTTTTCTTATGGAAATCGATTTACTGGGACAAAAAAACTAACCCTGCTGTTACTCTAAGGCAGGGGGGCTTTGGGAGTAATTATTCCCATGACAGGGATGACACACACAGACATGCATGGAAACACATGGACACTCTGTGTGCACACAAATTCTTAAATACAACACACTATGCTCATGCAAACACAACTCATTGTACACCCACACATATGCTGAAACAGAGCAAGCAATCAGAGCAAGCAACTGATTTGCAAAATCTGCTTCCACTATAAGGCATTTAAGAAAACAAAACAGACTTACAAAGTTTTTCTCCACTGCTTTAACATAATATTTTGTGTTAAACATGCCTCTCTCCCAGTGGAGAGCATGCATATTTTGTGTTTCAGTACCCACATTTGTGTCGACACAAATATCACAAGTTTGAATAACCCGACTAATCTTATATGCTAATTATAAGAAACCAGGTTAAGATGCTTGAATGAACTTTTTACTAGTTTCACATTGGTTTAAGCCCTCTGCTTGAACTGTGACGGCAGCCTTTTCGTTTTTGAGCGCTAAATCCCATATGTGGACAGGAATATCATGTAACAGGTTTATTCATAGCATAACGGACTCAATCACGTGGAATCGAAGGTGCATGTAAACAGATTAACCCTGATATTGAGTTGGAGTAGGGCCAATCTGTGACTTGGTGCATGTGAATGTAGCCTGTGTTATGCAACAGCTCCTCTCTGTTAGAGGGATGCAGACTGCCCCCTTCTGATCAAACTGGGTAATGCAGTGCTTGTTTATGTGGTGCAATTCAACAAGATATTCAGACAGCTCGCATTTAAAATAGCCAAAACATTAATCTTCGCTTTAGGCTACAGCTGCTGTCTACATCACCTCCAAATATATCTACAAACATCTGAACTCACATGTCTTTGCTCTGAACTCCACATCCATCTCCACTTTGCACTTTGTTAGGGGTCGCGGGTGACTGGAGCCTATCCCAGTGACTTCGGGCCTTAGGCAGGGCACACCCTGGACAACAATACCATTAACAAGTTATTATCAAATGCTTCATGCCAGCACTCTTAACAAGCGAAAGTATTTTGATATCAGATGTCCATCACTGCAGAGCCCCGACTTGACTGAGTAAAACCACTGTGACAAATTGTGACAGTCATTCAAAAGCACTTTGATCCTGAGAATTATACTTGCTGATCTACTCTGAAGAGTTAACCAACAGAGACATGTTGTTGATACCACCCAGCTGAAGCTGACACACCTCCCAACAACATAATCCCACTAAATCCCATCAAATGCCCCAGCCAATTCCTTATTAGAAGCTGCCTCTTCAGCTGTGAACCATCAGATCAGACCTATAGCATCACACTAGCCTGGCCCATTACTCAATAGATGCTATGTTTAGACACTAGAGCCTGAGTTGGGTCTTGAATCCTAACTGATATGAAACACAGGAAGAGGAAAACAGAGCATGCTTGGGGGCAAAGATTTATAGCTTGTTAATGGCCAAAACAGAAATGAAGTTGATAGGAAGAAATACAGAGGAAAGGGAAGTCTGTTTGGCACAACAGGGTGGGGTAGTGGTGTTTACATTTTCAGTGTTTTCCTTTATCCTTTTAGATATACACAAATGATCTAACTGCTTTACCAGACGAGGGCAGCACAGCACACGCAACACACTTTAACAGCAGCAATTTGTGTTTATCTCAAAGAAAATTCAACAGATTTTACACAGAAGATTACTAATCTGATCTTTGAGTTCAAGAACATTTTGTTCTGATTCCCATCTCCTGATAGTACTCACACTTTCCTTTTAGGGTCACAGTTATTTTCCTTCTATTCTGCAAATTCCTCACAGAGTCATTCACTCATCACTGCAAAAGGCAGTCCAACGTCTCCCCAGACACCAGAGTACCCAGCAGAGGTCAGTGGTAGAGCAAAAGAACTTGGAAAGAGGCTTGGGAAGCAATGAACTAAGTTTAGCCAGCTTAGTGACTGATTCTAAAGACAGCCATGTGCTCAGCTAATATTAGACTGTTGGCAGTCTCTGCAGGACCGGTCTTACCAGCACTTTGCTCAGACTCTGGGAGCATCTGCTATATTATTTCCAAAAAAAGACTTTGGGTGATTTGGGAAAAGTTATTACAATGGGAAGTGGAAGTTTGTGGTGTCTGTGCTTTGACTCAAGGGTGGGTGAATAAGGCATGAGTAACAAATACTGCACACTACGTAAATGATTTGTTTAGAGCCGGAGTACTCAAACCTTTTCCTTAGGAGGGCCAAAATTAAATTTGCTGGGTTACGTTACATCAAGGAAACACAAAGAAGTACAGAAGTATGAAAATGTGAGCACCATGGCTCCCTCAGTATATTTACTCTCTGTGCTTTCTGATAAGTGCATATACATATTATTCATTTTATTTTTTTTTAAATATAAAAGATTGCAGCCCACATAGAACCTCCTAAATGGAGGTAGGAGGAGTGTACTGATACTTGGGGTGCCTCGGTTAGCGATAGATAGATGACAGGGAATTACGGAAAGATTGATGCAACAAAAGTCCCTGGCCTGATTCGAATGGATACAGTACATTGCGGTTCATGGTCAGCATCTCAACCCCTAAGCCACAGGGACACCCCAACCCTTTGCTCTTTTGATTTGATCTAAAGCAGTTTAAAATTAATCACATTTGCAATATTTGCTATCAGTGAAAAATGGCACACAATGAAAAACATGAGACCAGAGCAAGTGAAGATAAACATCACTTACTCTAGACGCAGGTCTGGTGTCTGCCTATGCCTAAAGTGGTTATATGTATCAGTTGTGTGTATTATCATCAAATCAAGGTCATCACAGGCTTGTGGGCTTTTCTTTAGGCTGCCCTGGTTTAGAGAAAGTGATTCTGATGTGTCCACAGTCAGTCTCGACCTTGCGCTAATGGCTGGTGTGAGTGATGTGGAAACTTTGTATGAACACAAAGTGGTCCTTGAAAGCAGCGTAGCTACTCCAAGCTTAGTGTTTCCCTGTGCTCTCACATCTTTGCTCCACCTCTGCCTGTAATTTCTCTGAGGTCTTCATTGCTGCCGATGACTAATTGTACTAAGCCCTGATAAAGTGGTGCTTTATTAAATTCCTTCAGCGCAAGAGCTTCATTGCTCTTTTTTAAAAAAAAAAGATCATGTGAAACTTAGAAGTCTGTCTTGGCTAAATGAAAACACATAAGCAGAGAAAGGAGAGAAAGTAGCAGAGAGGAATGTAAATGAAGTCACATTTATGCAAGTCATTCGTGGCAGTTTTGAGAGGGGGAGATTTACAGTTAAGTAATACAGGGCCTAATTAATTTAGTTGTTATGCATATAACAAATATAATTAATTCTTTACAGTTTTTCAAAAAGGTTAAATTTTGATTTTGATTGTCATTTTGTTCATTCAACAATTTGTGTGAAGTGTTCTCAGAGATGCATCTTACATAAGCTGTCTATTTATGACATTTATGTTTGATCAAAAACTTTCTGGGCCTTTTCACTTTCATATTATTAACATGCAGTGGTCCAGCCACGTAAATAAGCATAGATGCTTTGAATTAAATTAAAACTGGTTAAATTATAACAATTAACCTTTTTTGTATGATGCAAAACATTTATGAGCAAGCATTATATGAAGATATGTATTATGTTTTTAGACTTTAGATTTTTCTTAGTTTTTGATTTTCGTAGATAGCATGAGGAAAAGTGTAAGAGGTGGCAAATTCCTTTTCAGTGTCACACATTATTACATTCACTCCTCACTCTCGAATGTTACACTAGTATTTACTGTACTCAGATGGCTGCCTAGGCCAACAAATTTTAGATTTTCCCACTTGTCCACATTTGAGGAACCAACCTGAAGGCCAGAAACAAGCTGGTATAAGTTACTTTTTCTCTCAGCCTTAAGCTACGCTTCAGTTATGACCCCTCTACAAGATAGTTTTTCCCTTGTGGCAATTGGGTCTAGTGAAACAATTTCATCCATGAGAAAGGTTTTATTACCTGCTAAAAGTGATAAAAGTTTGTTTTCTAGGTGGTTTAGATGTTATTTACATCTAAAACTGCTCTGCTTGTGTTAATATGTATGTTGGCAAAACCTCTAGAAGCCTTAAGCAACAACACATTAGCACCAGACATTGATGATGAGATGATCCTGTGCCAAGTCACTTTTATGAATGTTCTTGCTTTGTATTTCTGCCTTATGGATTTATGGTATTTGAAATTAAAGATTAAATATGGATTAAAGTACTCTGCTAAAGGGATTTTTTCTGGATTCATACATTGGATTCTTAACAACCTACTCCATTACTGTATCTCTCTGTAGCAGCCTCCTTTGTTAACAATGGATGATCATGTTATTTATGGGTGCAAAAGTTTTTTCAGGTCATTCTGCTGTGTCTCATGTCCTTAATGTGTTTGTATTTGCTTTGCCTTATATTTTTCATTGTATCTGGACATAAGATTAGATTAAGATTATTCTGTTTTGTTGTTTTATTTGGTGTTTTGTTGCGTTTTTCTGGGTGTATCCCAATATTTTGCTAGTTGAATAAAAAAAATAAATGGTGGAAAAGGCACTGAATATTTAAAGCGAGACACCAATGTGGCAACCCTTGTGCTGGGCAGGTCTTCAGAGTTCAGGCTCTCATGGAGGAAGCTCAATCACCCTTGGCCTAGACTGTGCATGACCAAAACAGGACAGCGTGAGGATCTCAGGCTGCACTTGGGCTCAGTGGAGGTTAAAAACTCTGAGACTTTGTTGTCTAAAATATGCCTGAAATTCAATAGATAAAAAAAATAAATAATAATAAAGCAAAACAATCCAAAATGTTGCTGCAGCCAACAAAGTGAGGCTAAAATGGGCAATTGTGCTGTCTTGTCTCATGGGTCCACAGCAACATTTTGGACTGTGTGCATCTGGAAATACTGAACTGCCTCACACAGTTGTACATGGATTTACAGAATTTATAGATGAAAAAAAGCATGTATCATAGTTTCCATGGATTAAAAGACAAATACTGTCTGATTGTCTCTCGATTTGCTGCAAACACACCTGTCTTGCAAGGCTTTGTATGTTTCCCTAGGCTGAAAACTAAGCATAAATCCTAAAAATGTTTTATAAGATACAAACGTAAGTGATGATATTTTGAACTGTAAAGAAAATGAAGAGATAATGAGTAAATAATGATTACAGCAAACACAAAACCAAAAAAAACCCCAAAATGGATAGTGCTGTATTTCTGTGTAAACTGCCCTGAGATTGAAGTTACAGTAAAACACCTGGCCAAGAATTGAGCTCTAATAGGATTAGACTCAATAAAATGATCATTTCAGAATTGTCTGCTTTTAGAAGAATAAAATTAACATCTAACTTTAAATAACAGTCATTTAATCTGGCCAGGTGTTTTTTTATCACTCAGTTTGCAGACAGGTACAACTGAGAATCACTGCACTGGATTGGCTGCTTCGCAGACCCCTTTTCAACCTGAGCCCAGCTTTTTTAGCACAGTTCTAGGGATAGAAATGTCAGTCGGTCCACCATTTTGGTCCAGACTGAAATATCTTAACAACCATTGGATGGATTGCCATCTGCCATTTGTGCAGACATTCATGTCCCCCACAGGACGAATTGTAATGACTTTGGTGATCCTCTGACTTTTCATGTAGCCTAGCTAACTCATCATCAAGTCAAAATTTTAACTTGTTCAATACTTTGGTTTGTGACCAAATACATATTAATACAGATTAATTCTTAATAACAGGTGATCCAACAATCTTGTTGCCCGAAAGTTCATTTTGGCTGTAAAACATGAATGAAGTTTGATCATGTATGGTGTTTTCCAGTGAAAATGAAATATTTGCAAGTCACATACACACTCACACACGCACAATTAATTTTTAATAGCAAATAATCATTCAAGTAGCCACAAACAAACTATACGGGTTTGATTAATCAGTAGTTTGGCAGTTAAAGAAGTTGTGTAAGATGTGTGTGCAATTGGTGACAGTCTCTTAAATAGTTGAGCTTCATGGGCTGTGTGTTCATACCTTATTTGGGGCTGCCCCGCCGCTCAAGAGTTCACACAATCCATGTGTCACTGCCTGAGACTTGGGCAAAGATGAAGAGAGAGTGTAGGGTACCAGGATAGTTCAAAGAAAGACCAGAAAGAGAGAGATATAGAAAAGATTGAGATAGTCTGAGATGGGAAAAAATCCAGGTAGTGAAGACAAAGTGGAAAAGAAGAGAAAGAATGATGGAAGGAGGAGAGGTTTTGAAGAGGGGGGTGGTGATCTTCTATAGCCAATGAAGAACAAGAAAGGAGGATTTCAGGGAGGGTGATGTGCTCAGTCCTGAAGTCACAGCCCAAGCTTCAGACAGAAGGACAGGAGAAGACCAACCTCAAAGAGAAGTACTTCCACACTGTCTAGGCTCCTCATTTAGAAGGATGACAAAGAAGAGGATAGTTGACTCTGCTTAGGAAGGCCCAAGAAATTCTTCTATCTGAGTTTCCAGGGGAAGCTCATATTGAGAGCACAAGATGGATATTTTCACTGGACTAAGCCAGGGTTAGAGACACCTCAAGCCAGCTCACCTGTGTCTGAATTGGGGGAGGGGAGAGAGGGACAAGGAGGGAAGAGCGCTGAGACTCCTGTCCAAGCACACAGTCCCAGGTCCAGACAGAAACATGCCCCCTTCTTCCAGGATCAATTATTCATATGCATGAGATTTCCTGTGTTTCAGGGTGGAACAAGGAGGGCTGCGGTGGCTCAGCTCCAAACTGTGGCACAGTGCGCTGTGAGGCAAGAGCAGAAGGAGCAGAAAACAGGCGGACAAGAGGGACAGAGGACACAGAGAGAGTTGGAGATCAAAGGTCACAACAGCAGAATCATTTGAGGGGAATTTTTGTTTGGGGATAATGAAGGCTCTTCAGAAGGATCAGGGACGCACTGACCAGATGTTGGGAGCCATGGCTGACGTGCTTACTTCAGTGGCCATGCCCAGTCAACAGTGGGTGAGTGGTAGATCTGTTTGTGTATTTACTGGCTGTCTATATGAAAGCATTATGTTACAAATATAGGCAGAAGTATGGTAACTAGAAATTGAATTTTAATCATTTCTATTTGAATTTGAATTGCTGAACTAGAATAATTGCATTAAAAACTGAATCTGAATCACATAATTTGAATTTGTATTATTTAACTTGAATAATCTATATACTGTTCTATGAATCTACACTCGACTGCTCTTCCTCAATGACCGGATGTGAATCTCAGTGAACTGAAATTGAATTGTGAGAACTGACTGTGGAAGTATATAGAGAGTTGAATTTTCAGTGAGGATCAAATATAGTTTCAGAGCAACTGAATTCAATTTCATAATATTACATTCAGTTTCAAGTTTGTTGGAATTCGGTTTCAAACTAATACATTCAATTTGAAATTATGCTATTCAGATTCAGTTTTTCAATGCAATTATTCAAGTTGAGCAATTTAAATTCAATTATAAATGATTCAAATTCATTCAATAGTGACACATGTTTGTGCCCATATACAAATTCCAAAAGAAAGCAACAGACACATATGGAGGTATTTTTCAGGGCTTGCGGAGCATGTTACATACCAAGTTTATTTTATGTCATCGCTATAACTTTGTCATAAACCTAAAATAGTCTAGTTGGACAAGCAAGAGAGAGTAGTGAGAGAGGGATGGAAGGATTGCTGGTTTCTGTTCAGTGCTTTAGAGGAATCTTGGATGTTTTAGAGGAACAGGAAGCAGATTTGTGGTGATTAAACCATCTGACAATAAACAAACTCCTGCAGGCCTCAGGCCTCACTGCAACCAGGCAAATTCATTTTCTTCCTTACGTTCCTTTATCTTCCACAGCATCTCTTCTCTCTCCTTTTCACATACACATGTAGTAGGTAGGTGTAAGTGTCTGCACTGAAACAGAAAAGGGTTTGCATTAACAGGTGATCAGGTTTCCTGGAGTAATTCATTTTCTGGTTGGTTGGAGGGAATTATGGCAGCCACATCAATTTTCATTCTTAAATATAAATGTAGATACTGTTTTATCATCCACCTCAAATGCATATCTACAAAACCAGTATAATGTCTACCATAAATTCATACACAAATTGCATTTAATGAATTTGATTGAACTACAACGTGTAGGTTTTAACACAACATCTGGAAAATCAAACATACAGATGTCAGAGTGTACCAAAAGGCCCAAATGGGTTTCTCTTTGAAACTCTGCTTTCTCTTTGAAAAATGTTTATCTCGATAAATAATTTCCTCCCTGGCAGAGAGGGCTACAAAACACAACAGTGATTATAATCTCCCTCCATCCCTGCACAGGACTGATAACTCTGCTATCCTCTTCTGTGGTGCTGCTGGGTTTTAAATAAAGATTGACACTGCTGTCTGAGAAGCAGTTCTTATCCAAGCTCTGTGGCAAAAAGTTGGACCTCAGTGATTTCTATTACATTCTTGTTCGGTGCGTAATGGAGAAAAGGAAGAAATAGATGCAGGGAATAGTGGAAAAAAACAGCCACTGGTATAATGTTTTGTGGTTATTTGACCATAAGTGCTATCTTACTATTGCTTCCTCCTTGAGAGCAGAGCTCCACTACTGACAAAGACATCTCTGTGTGTAGCTCTCAGAGGGGGGTGAGGCGGACCTCCCATCAAGTGAGGAGGAAAAGGGGCCTGTGCAGGGCCAGTGGGAGCCAGAGGGGCTGGAGTGGGAGCAGCAGGCCGCTACTACAGAAAACCCAGCGCGGCGAGAAAGAAGAGGTAAGCCATGAAAGGGCTGCACTGAGCATGACAGATCATTTTGTGACCAAAACTAGTCCAAACACTGGCCCGCACCAAACCAGTCAGAGCTTAGAGACTCGCCGAAACACAAACTTCCAGACTCAGCTTTGATACTTTGTGTGATATGTCTCATATGTCTGCGCAGTGCCATCTAAAACAGCCTGCTCACCTACAATGTGTGTTGCTGTTGACATCTATCAGTAATGATTTCTTGATTCAAGATTCATGGTGTAAATAAACTATGTTGAATCTACGTGTGTACGTGCCACGTGAGCTACTGCCCAGGCCTTTAGTTTCAGCTCAGCCTGTTTTTGCATGTTAGCCATATGCGAATTCAGGATAAAAACAGGCCTGAGTCCCATCTGCCATATCTGATGATGGTCATTAGGCAGTAATAACTTCAGGGAAAGTATCAGATTGGAGTCACCTGAGTTTACTTATATTAAACTCCACACGTTGTATCCTCTATTAGCACTGATAGTAGTAAATTGCTTTGCTGTAATGTACCATACATAAGTATGTGTGAGAGAGAAAGAGTTCTTGTGTGTATGCGTGTACAACACTTTCCAGATGGGACAAGAAAACATGTTCAGCTGCCTCCCTTCCCATTCTGCCCCAACACTGTTGGTTGCATTTATTCAGATTTTGCTGTGAAAGGGTTGCGTGCATTGCCATTTTCCTTGAGTGGAATGGAACAAAAGGAGCTTTGTAGCTGGATCTGGGTTTTGGTTAGAGAGACTGTGTGTGTACATATGGGGGGTTTAGTGGTGTGTACCATGTGGCTGGACCACTAACTGTTGTGCAGAACAGTACATGGCATACGTAAGGGGTGTGAGCAAGACCAGAGGAAGCTGTCAGCGATGCTTATTTGTAATGGTCTCACTCAGGTGGAGTGTGATTTTGAGGTTAATGCTGCCAAATATTATTTTAGTGTACAAAAAAAGTAAAGAAATGCATTATTCAGGGCCATGTGGAAGGATGATGACCAAACGGAAGATTGTTTATTCCAGTTCCAGACAAGCTCCTTTGCTCAATTGTTTTTGCATAGCCCAATTTCCTCCGAATGGGAAATTAGATAGAAAATCAATGAAACACAAAACAGAAAAACATCTGAACCACAACAACAAGAGACAGACGTTGTCGTAGCCCAGAGTAGGGCTGGACAAGAAATATTTTCATTTCTCCATATTATCGAACCATGACAAAATGGTTCCATAATGAAATATCACGGTTCATGGTTTTATTGTCTAAATGAACAAATTTAATTTTAGCAGAATCTGACACAGCATTTGTTGGGTGCATATTCAGTAGTTTTTAAAATAATAATTTTTAAACAACTGACTTTTTCACATGCAATTCAATGCAAGCATTTTTAGTAAATATCATATATTAATATCAATGATCAGTGATAGTTATTGCAATGTTATTTTGTCTATATCATCTGCCTGTAGCCCAGAGATTGCAGTGCAGAAGACATAAAACATATTGTCCTCACAAAACCTTGAATTTTTATGGTTTGTGATGAAACAATTTCACATTTTTTCACTATATAATTATATACCCGATACACTATTTACAATCATCATCTTAATGCGGCAATTAACAGGCTTGGCAACCTAGAACTCAAACACCTGAACACACTGAAACACTGAAAGGTTAACAAGGTGGACATTTTTATGCAATCACTAAAAGTACAAATAGTTTTATGCTTTAAGCAGTTTTAAATTAACTTTTTGCTTGCAATGAATTTCCTTTTAGTGTAACACACTTGACATATAAATAGATTTTTTTATCATTATTACAATAATTAACATAACAATTGTTATTAAGGGAAATCTTCACACATGTAGAACAGGAGACATGTGATTACATTTTGTCATGATTTGACTGGCAGAGGTCGTAGTGTTGTTTCCATCTCTTGATGTGTCAGTGAAAGGAAAAAGAGGAGAAGCCCCAGCTTTCTTTAAAGATGTGGTTCATAGGTCCATAACAGGCCATCTGTTATGCGTTAGAAACAAGATGCCTGCTAGTGGCTTCCTAGGAATCACAGGACATTGCCAACCTCCAGGAATTCAGATCCTTTCTTTCATTTTTTCATTTTCATTTCTCAATTCCAGCTTACTTTGTTCCTCTTCATCCTCCTTGGTAGTAAATCTTACAGTTTGACTTTCTCTTTTCCTCTGATCATCTTCTCTTTGTTTTCCCTGTCTTCTCCATCCTTTTCTTCTCCAAATCCCCTACGTAGCTCTTCTTTTATTTTTCCTCAAAACAATGTCTTCAGCGGTGGTATTTTAAACCTGGCTTCCCCTCCAAGCACACAGAGCTGCTGATCATATTTCTCTCAAATCTCATCAGTTTTTTTTCTCTGTCTCTTGGCTCCTTAGACTCCCAGCCATATAGTTCATGTCCCCAGACAATATGTGTCTACAGTGTCTGTTTCATAACACTGATTAGTGATGGATGGCCATGTGTTCACACACTCTGTGTTTTACGATGTTGTTTTTTTCAAGGTAAAATGCATGAAGCCACATCAACTGAAACTGCACTAAACCAGTAAAAATAACGGTGTTTCATGCACACACTGCTCATATATGCAGACACACTATGCATGTCTCTATTTAACTTTGAATGTGCTCATTTGCAACTTACAACACATGCTTATTATTAGTGTAGAAAAAGTTATGCCAATGAATTATGCTATTTATAGGAAACATAATATTCTGCTGGACATGCACATTTATGGGAACATAATATGAAGAACACTTACATAATACTCTCTGTACCATACATTCTTCACACACAAGAATAGTGTTTTTTACAATATTAAAAATGTATGTCTTTTTCCTTTATTTTTCACAATTTTCTACAAATAAAATCCTGAAATAATGAATGCATTTGGATGAAAACACAGTTATGTTTGGAAGGCCTATATACCTAGGACAAATACATGACATCATTCACCATATTCATGAGTAGATGTGAGGTAAATTATATAGAAAATGCATGCCCTTGTCCATATTGGGTTTTGAGAGAGGCTGGGAGAGTGTGCCATCCGAGGACAAGTGCTGATCCCAGAGGACCCTGGGACTGAAGTGTGTGTGTGTGACCTTAAATGGGCAGAGATCAACCTGATGTTGCATCATATTGTGCTGTAAGGGCCAGAAATTACACAGCATTACCTCACACAGGTGGATCGTGTAATTGTGTGTGTGTGTGTCTGTGTGTTTATTTATATGACTATAATATCTCACATATCTTCTATTGGAATGCAGAACAGGTGTACTGTGTCAGATGACTTCATACATTCTGAATCAGAAAATCTAATTACTACTACAAACCCGCTGCCTGCTACTACATAAATAGCAAATGTTTCCTATGTGTATGAAAGCTTGACCATGTTGTCATACAGTTACCATAAATATTTGAAAAGCTCTTCCAAGTGCCATCTGTGTTCCCGTGTGATGGCAAGATGGTTTGATATTCCATATCGGTTTTGCAATGTACCCCTGATGTTGTAAACAATGGGCAAAGAACAGTCCTGATTATGTTAGCTGCACCTTTCAGGTGATAATTTTCCGTAGGTTCATCACTACAAGCGACCCTTTCACATTGACACACTGTTTTCACACTGCCATTTCTTACATTGTTATTATATAATATTATTTTATTAGATTATAGCTGCTTTAAAGATTTGAGGATCACAGGTCTATCATAAGCAAAAACTTATGTGGGCTGTCCTGTTAGTATGACTGTGTGGTGAAAGAGTGCCACCTGTATCTCCCCCAAAAACCCTGAAACATGTGAATCATGTCCTCTTACATGAATAATTAGGTTAAAAAATGATTTAATGTGTGCATTTCTGTAGAATTAAAGTGTAGAAGTTTCAGCAAAGTGGGTCAGGCAGGTCTAGCTGGAAGTTGTAGCTCAAGTAGGTCTATTAGACATCTCACAGACCACTGATCCACAGCTCAGCTGGCATTTAGACCACAGACTGACCTGGAAAAAAGGCAGATGGAGGCACATAAACACAGTCTTACATGTATCCACACACATTAATGTACTTATGTGCTCCCAAATGTGCCACGTACTATCACAACAAAAATCAGGAATACTGGTTTGCAGTTTTATTAGCTTATATAAGGATTTGTGGCATGATTCAGACTGTATTTCAATGTAGCAGAAACACCATCTCTAAATCTCTTGTAAATCGCTTTCCCTTGACAGTTAAACTGCTGGTCTCAGTAATTATTAATCAAAGATAAAGCAGCAGTCTATCTCCTTGAGTGATCCCTGGGTTTACTTTTGTTTAATTAACATTTTCTCCTTTTGGTGGTGTTTTAGCTCAGGCTTAAGCCTTGAACACATTCATCAGCAGTCCCAGAGTCTCAGTGCTAGCACAGTGTTGCCTCTAGAGCAAGGTTCACAGACCAGTTCCAGAGAGATAAAGAGAGAGAGGGAGGCTGTTGGTCAGGTTGTGTAGGAACATTTTCAGTTTAAGTACTATCACCGTGGTTTGTGGGAAAGAGAGGAGCTGGATGGGGAAAGGTTGGTAAGGAGTATGTGTTTGTGTACAAAGTGTGTCTTGGTGTGTATGCTCTTAATTGTGGGTGGTATGTGAGTATCCTGTATGTTTTGAGAAACAAAACTCTACGAGTGGTGAACCTCCCCTCTGTGTAGTGCAGAGCTCCTGCTGCCTGAGAGCTGCACTGCATGGTGAGGTATAACAGTGGGAGGTACTGGGTGGTACTAATGGTGAAGAGCACACACACATGCAGGCACACACACAGCGCAACACACCTGTGTAGTAGTCTAAATGGACAAAAACAGCAGCTCTTTGCAGACCAGCAGGACAGAAGAGAACAGTTACTCTGTGACTTATGCTCCATGATGGGACCTCAGCCAGAAACCAAAAACCTCCCACTCACACCATCTTGTCCAGAATGCCAGTTTGCCTTAATTGGCGCTCAGCTGAGAGATGAAGGGAGGAAGAAAGAGAGAGAGGAACTAAGGGAGAAGAGGCGAGGGAGAAGGAGGAAGGAAAATTAAATCTAAGTGAGCATATTTTGGCTGGATTTCAGCTGGCTGACGGGGTGAGGAGAGGCTAATGTCAGTGGGGGGTTGGGGAACACACTGCGAATAAGCAACTGCATAACTGAGACTTGCTGTAGCTATTAGTATGCACACTTATGTCATCTGTGTATTTGCCTGTTCCTTCTGTAGCTTAACTGTACATTATGAATGAGTTCTCTCCAGCACGGTGTATTTACAATATCTGTATTCCAAGAATGTCACTACAAAAGAAATGATGTGCAGTTACATGAGCTGATTTACATTCATAAATCATACTCAAGATTCCTCTCCGAACATGCCTCCTAAATGTGACTGACTGTCTCCTACACAGAGTAGAAAGATGATACACTCTCCCTGTTTTTCTGGCTTGGCTCAGACAAAAACACACACATCCATCTACTAGAGTGCTAATTTTCTGACTAGCCTTTACATCCAGTCTGGTGTGAACGTATAGGTATAGTTTTTATTCGTCCTCTATCGCTGTAGCCGCCCAGCTGTCTTTCTCCACATCTGCACCAGCAATACGTGTGCCGATGAATCATCTTCAGTGCGTTTGTGTGCGTCTCGTGTGGGAGATGGAGCGAGAGGGAAGGAGTGTGGGAGCAAAGGAGAGAGATAAAAGGAGAGAGATGAATGGGTGTTAATGCATGCCTCACCTCACATCCCCTGCTCCACCCTTCAAACCAATGAAGGACCATTTTTTCAATGTTTCTGTTAACATTCAGGGCTTTGTACATGTCTCCTGGGCCAATTTCAGTGTTTCTTAATTCAAAGGTTTCATTCCATATTGAGAAAGTGATACTGTAGGTGCTGATACACAGAAATAAGATTTTCAGTCACAAAAATTAGCATTCAACATACCCACTATTTGTCAGATTCAGCCATTCTGTGTATTGTAATAATGTCAGTGTGTTCCTCAGGGTAATACTCTATATTCCAAGCATTTTTGATATTGTTATTGCAGAAAATATTGATCAATGGAAGTAGGATAAAACAAAATGTTCATGTTTGCAGTGCTTTTACTTGGCAGCACTGCCATGTGAGTCTAACAACCAATCAACCTTATGCAACAAGTACAAATGCCCCCTACTGGGTGCCTTGTAGAAACACACTCTGGCATCTTCTAACTTAAGAGTCCATGAAAAGATTCCCCTGCATTCACTTCATAAATTTTGAATGTATCTCAAGAGCAATGTATTCTTCATTATGTCTCCGCTGTGTAGTCTGTGTTTGTGTAGAGTGACAGTGCAGGCAGTGTCTGCTCAATTTGTAATGCTTTGTCCTCGGATTCTTGTCTTGGTGTCTTCATTTCATCTTGTTTCTTTTAAACCCTCTGTTCTGTTGTCAAATCTATTGTTTCTCAACCCGCTTTGAATTGTGCTCCTATGCTTATACAGTGTTTGGCAGCCATATCAGCATCAGACAAGTGGAGACATTCAGCAGCGCTGTTCAATATTCCTCTGGTGAATTGCCCCTTCAATCACAGTCGTATCACTGCATCCATTATAAGCGAAGCAAGGGAGAGATGGAGGGAGGCCGGGAGGAGGATGGGGAAGGAATGAGGATTGTGATCTATCTGTATCTGTGCAGAGTGTAAATGTTGCATGTGGCAAATCAGTGTGCTGTCTGAATCTGAGAATAGATCATGTATCTGTCACTGTGGGGTTTCTCTCTCTAGTGAAGAGCTTTCTTCTCGTACACATTATAGCTGCTTCAGTTTGCTCTTTATGTTTGTGAGTGAAGAATAGAGATATGGTGAGAGAGTAAAGTTTAATGCAACAGTGTGTGTGTGTGTGTGTACTCTGTTTGTCTGTTTGGCATTTGGGTGAGGCAGCCAGGCTTCTCTGTTTGCTCTGACTGTCACCTGTAGACAACAGAAACATCCTGACAGCAGTCTGCCACCACCCTGTCACTGTGGAGAGGTGGAGGCTGGTAAGACAGCCCTGCCAGCCACTGAAGCACCTGACAATGCACCTCAGGGACGTGCGTGCTTGTGTGTATGCATGCGTGTTGGTTCGGTGCCAGTCGATACTCAGCCTTTTCTTATTTCCGTAGATGCCCCCAAAGAGGAACCTGAGTGGGTGCTGTCACACCACTCGTCTTTGTTGCAGTAATCAGGTGGTGATATCCACACGGTCGGATTGTAGCATGTGTGAAAGGAGCATGGCGTGATGAGTGCTGCAAAAGTGAGATGAGCTCACATACTGAGTCATAAACTCAGCAGCTTCAGGTCCAAGAAATGCTGTTTGTTGGTCAGAAACGAATTGGTTGGGTCTCAGAAGACAGTGTTATGTAGAAACAACGTACCAACCTTTTTTGTTTTCCTGCCTCTGTCGGTTTCGTCTTGAGTTGTTTCCTTGGATAAGCCTGCTATACTTACTGTCATTTCAACAGCCTGATTTCATCTGTAAGGAAGGCTGATGAGTCATAAATTAGTCTTGATTGAGTTTAATCTGCTCTGATGTAAAGCACGATAAAGCATGTGTGTTGTGATGTTGACAATTACACAGTGTCTGCAGCTTCCAGGTTGAGCAAACTGACAGAAAAAAAACCCAAAAACTGATTATGAATAGCTTTATGTAGACTGGTAGATTGTGTGCGTGGGGGCACGGATACAGTGCATCGTTTTCCCCTTGAGACACACAACCCCTTCATAAGATATGCACACTCATGTCTAGTACCAGACACAAAAGCCCATGTATGCACTGTCTGATAATCTGAGCACTCATTCAGTCTCAGACACACATGCACACAGATGCATATGTTGTGTCACACACAAGAATTACAGAGCTGTTCTTCAGTTTGTTTGGTTAGACTGTGTGTATTACACACACATACACACACACACACGCACACACACAAACACAAACACACACCCCAAGAATGCCAACATGCCGACATTGTGAAATTCGAGGCTGCCTGCTCGCTCCATGGACACAAAGAAAAAAGAAACGCTCACTATGCTGGCCCCATGTTCATAAATTAACACAGAAGTCGATATTGGAGCTGTCCCAGCCAGGAAAGCCCACTGTGATCCTTGAAGTGAACACACACTCTTTAACTACCAGAAAGTGTAACACACTTACATGCGCTGCTGATGACACTGTCATCGTCTTACTGGAAAATACATGACACCTTCAACCCAACATGGCCTCTCCTCTGAAAATAGCATTATGTATCATTACAGACCTGGGGGTTACTATTTCGAGGGTCAGCTCTGAGCGGACACTAGAGAGCGTGGCATTTCATCTGGTATCAGAGTTGGATAGTTGGGGACAGCAGACGAGCGAGGAAACAGGGGGAAGCAGAGGAAAAACAGCTGAGAGGAGAGTAACAGAGGACAGGAAGAGGGAAAATTAGGGGAGTGGGAACCATATCCTGGAATAGCCAGCAACTAGAGCTGCAGACTCCACCCTTCTCACCCCTCCCCTTACTCTCTCTCTTTCTCTTTCTCTCCCTCCCTCGCTAGCTATCTCTCTCTCACTCTCTCTCTCTCTCTCGCTCCGAAACAGTCTCCTAGTCTGTCATTTGACCAGGCAGTTCACAGAGGCGAGAGCTCAGCACCAAAAAGAAAACAGAGGGAAAAAAGAGAGACAGAGGGAAGGGAGCACATTCAATATAACGATAAGCTTGCTGGAATGTTTCCTTGGCTGTTTATTACCAGCTGAAAAACCCTGTGAGTGTGGATTTCTTCTTGGCTGCTGCTTTTGTGGACTCTTTTCTCTTCTTCTCTGTCTGGATGTGTGGGCTTTAAATCTGTCTGCAGTCAATTGAGAAGGAGGTGGATCAACTGACACTTTTTTGGGGATTTACACTTTGAGGAGTAAACCTCTGCCTGTGTGAGGGTGAGAGAGGGAGACTGAGAGAGAGAGAGAGAGAGAGAGAGAGAGAGAGAGAGGGTGAGAAAGTGAGAGAGTGCCGGGCCATGCCCACCTCTGCTCATGGTTCAGCAGCATGAAAGGGGGCCACCATCGCCATCGCCACCACCGAGGCTGTGGCTGCCAACACTTGTTCCGTAAAGTCCTGGCCAAGTGTGGCTGCTGCTATGCCCGAGTCAGAGGTCAGTGTCACACACTTGCACACATAAACACATACGCACAACACAGAAAAAAATGTTGATTCTCATCGACAGTCAAAGTTTCTTTGCCCTGAGATTGGTACTGTACTTTAAAAAAACTTTTGAGAGTCTGTTTGGTTTTTTTGTGTGTGTGAGTAGTTACTTTGTATGTGTGTTTTTGTTGATCATACGGAACTGAAGCAATTACTCCAGTAACTCAATTCCTCTCCTCTCCTTCCATTTAATACCTCTACATTCACTCGTTCTTCTTCCTCTCATCATTTTCTTAGATGTCCACCCACCTTTCCCTTATCTCTCCTTCCATTCCTGTGAGCGTATGCTAATGCTTTAAGTGTAAGCCTCAATCCTCTCGCCTGCTCTCTCCGCCTGCAGCTAAAGCAACAGATGTGTGTCACATACACATCAGAGCAGGACGGAAAAAAAGTCCTTCCTACAGATGACTACACAGTGAGGAACAGGAAAGAGGACACGCATCGCACATTCTTCCATTAAAAATAGAGAAGGCAAGAGAGGGCGAGAGAGAGAGACACAGTATGTGTATTGTGTGTGTGTGTGTGGGATTTGGAAAGTGTCCTCCTCATGATGAGTGTGTGTCAGTTGGGTATGTGTAGCACGTGGATGGGTGAAACACACGGGGGGACTGAGCCACTCTGAAACATTCCTCTACCCCAAACAGTGAGAGCTGTACAAAAACAGCAGTAATCTCCCCTCTCTCTTTCTCTGTATCTCTCCCTCCAACTCTCCTGTTTGTTGTAATGAAGTGCAGCAGGAATAGCAGTGGCCCATTAGAATAGTGTGGTTGAGTAAAAGCAGCGGGTGGCATGATATGTAACATCAACAAGGCTGGTGAGCGCACACAGTCGGCGTGCCTCTTTTTTAGAGTTTATAAAAAAACTCAGGACTCACTGTAACATCTAGCTGACAGCAGAAAAATTCAGAAATCAAATCTCTTTCTATCTTTTCTATCTGTCAGTTGCTTTTCTCTCTGTCCCTGTCGCTGTCTTGTATGCACATATACCAGACCTCTGTCACTGTGGCTTGGAGGCAAAGTTAAAACAACAGCAGTGTCTAATAGCACTAAATGAGGTGCCACGCTGTGTGTTTGTTCCCTTTTACAAGCCTACATCAAAGGGATGGACGGTGGACCTACCCGCTGAGGCTCTGTACATAGGGGAGCTCATGAAGTAGGCTTTCATATTATTGGCAAGCATTGTTGGATACATACCTCAGATTCCTTCAGTTTAATCTCTTATGTAATGGATATTCTCTTTTTCCATAGCCTGCAGCCTCCCCATTGCACCTCTACCATGTTATCATAGGAAATACACGCACACTTAGATCATTATGTATAAACATGTGGGGGATTGGAAGAATGAAACATTTCAGGCTATTAAAAGAAATCTCAACTAGAGGACCACATTTTGCCATGATGACACACACACAAACAGACTCACAAGGTGAAAACAATACCAGCCACGCTATCACGGCTGGTAATAAACATGCAGTAAGAGCATTATTTCAACAATCCAATAGTCTTGGATTTCTTTAAATAACATGACAAGATGATATGTTATATATTTTACAGTTAGAAGCAGAAAACCTCTTGATCTCACTTTACAATCTGAGCAGGAGAAATATGAGAGCTCTACTCTCTCTGGGGAAGCCACATTATAAAGCCACTGTAGTCTCTTTAACTATTAATGTGAAGCTGTGTGCTCTGTAAAACCTCCTCATAGAGAATGTAAAGTACATTTCTATGTCGCTACCACTGGTTTGGTCCCACTAGTATGTTGAGGAGCTCACATAGAGTCCTCTCCAATCATCTACTGTAAAGCAGTTTCTATAATTAACATGATGTCAGGGGGAAAAGCGTCAGCTTTGGTGGGCTTTTTAGTAGCACTTCCTCTTTTTTCCTTTAAAAAACCCCTCATCTCTTTACAATTCTGTCTCTTCTCTGACATTTTATCTGATATATCTGACTTTTCAAACTCATTTACTGTGTCTTTCTGTGTCGGGAACTTGTCCAACAGGAGCACGAGCTACACTGGCACTCAGACTGACCCTGTTGTTTCTGTTATGGTGTTTACAGGAAATACACTGAACAATGCAGGTCTAACTTCACAAGCCAAGGTCCTCACCACTTCTGGCCATCCCATGACAATGTTCTTGCAGGTCAAGCATGTCACAGTATCAAATATTGTTGATGTTTGACTGTAGAAGGTTTGAAAAATGTTTTTTTTTATGAAAGACTAGCTGAAGTGGTGACTGTTTTCTCTAAACTGAGATAATCAGGATCAAAATACAGAATAATGGGTTGGTGTGAGCTGCCAGATTTCTAACATGAATCTGATATCAACAGCAAACAAAGAATCTCCTCTTTATAGCCATTTTTATCTCAGTGACAGGCTGTCTTTGTCTTTTGTATCAGACAAAACTATTTACAATGCATCTACACCGTTCATTGATTCTATAAAAGCCACTCCAATGACATAAGAGGAAATTATAGTGTACTGCGTGATTCATTCCCTACTTAGGCATAATAACACTTACTTTTACGCTGGATGATTACACACAGTGCAGTATGCCATTATGTCACACCATGTGTACCCAGCATATGCCTTCATTCACTAGCACACTCAGATCGACACACTCACATGAAGCAATAAGGGAATAAATGACTAAACTTGAAGTAATTTCAGCTGCTGTCACTCAGACTAAATGACTTGCCCAAGATGGCCACCAGTCCTGCTCCTAACCAATCCACTTTGATGCAAAAAAGGCACTGTGTCAGAAAAACAGGCAAATCAATGGTTTTCTGTGGTCTTATAAGGTCTAAGCTGCCACACATTTATTATTTTTTTTACTTCTTAATCAATGTGTGATGAAACAGGAGCACAAGAGGTAGAGTCCTTAGCTGAGCAGGAGAATGTGTGAATGTGCGTGCGGGTGGTGTTTGTTCTTGCAGTGTGTGTGTTGCAGGTTTATTAAAGGACCGACAAGCGCCAGAAGGCATGAAAAATCGAGTTGGAGGAAATACATGACAATATAAAAACATGAGCGCAGGGGGAGGGGAGGGGTGGGATTACTGATCTGAGCAGTGCTCAACATGATAGAGAACCCCAGAAAGATGGACAGGTGGAGAGATGGGTATAATGAAAGAGGAACGCGTGTATCATTTTTGCTCTGATGTCAGAACTGCTCTGCACAGCACATTAGCAGATTGGCTGCCGGAGGGCCATTAGTGAGGCCTGCTTCCCAGCAAATACTGTTGACAAACCATTAACCATTCAAAATAGATGATGTGTGCCATAGTTTGATGTTGTCCTCAGTCAATTGCCTCCACAGTGAGGAAATACAACCTGTGGATTCACCAAATCAGATCTAGGAGGGTTGTGTTTTGGGAATAGTTTTTAATGTGTGAGGGAAAGATTAAATAAAGTGTTGCTCCTAATATCAGAGCACACAGCAAGGCATTGAATAAATGCGTGTTTGCTCCTTTTTGAGGATCAAATAGCGACTTTCAAACAAAGGAAGGAATTCACATAAAAAGCCTGTACAGACTCCCAGTGATGACACTGACAATGGTTTCCCTATACATAAATGGTAATGTTCAACATGATATATACCACTGCATTTTAAGCCAACATAATCATTTCTACATCGCATCTTTGCTTCAGGACAGCCTCCCACACACCTAATGGTATTTGGAATGCACCCTGAGGTAAATCTGATATACATGAATGCAAGCTGCCAGAGAGAGAGAGGAAACAAAAGAAAGATAAGATTGGGATGGAGGTACAATCACACTTAAACAAGGCAGATAGTCAGCCCATAAGGAAATCAATATATTTTGAATGTATACCTCTAGTTTGCTTCACATTTTCATTGAAATGGCTCTTCAGAATGCATTTAAAAATGCATTTTAGGCCATTTTAAAATATGCACAGTATTTCTATGTTTGAGGTCTAAAAAAGCACATGACCTGAATGTGTCATGTATTTAAAATATCTTTTTAAGCAGCTTAGAAGCAGAATACACAACTGATTTAGACAATGCACTTCTGAAATGCATTTCAGATTGGTTTGGTATACATTTTCAACAGTTTTAAAATGCATTTGAAAGATATTTAAGAGTTTGAATAAGAAATACATGAACGGACTTCCTGAAAGAGATTGGAAATGTATTTGAATTGGAAAGCTGTTACAATAATACAGTACATTGATCAAACATATATGTTTACACACACATTTTGTATGTATTTCTAAATACAAACTGTACTGCAAATGTACTGCACTCTATGTTTCCTGGGGAATAACAATCAGGGGGAATTAGAAACTAACATATTTATCTGTACTTTGACTGTGTCTGGGAGTTTAGGTTAAAGATGACTTGAAGCTGAAGCCGTAACAGTGGCAAAGCAACTAAAACAACGTTTCCATCTGTGGACCCAAAATATCTCTTCCTCCATTACTATTTCTGTCTCTCTACTCATGTCACTTTCTTTCTCTCTTTATCTTTCTCTTCCTTTATGTTCCTCTAAAGAAGGAAAAAGGCTACGTGCTGCCTTGTGCATTCATTGTGCATCTATACGTGTTCCCTGTGCATCTGTGAGTGTGTTTATTTGTGAATGTTGACTCATGCATGCAATGAGTTAGGACAAGGATCCCCCCCAGCGATGACAAACGCACACACACACACACACACACACACACACACACACACACACACACACACACACATAGCCCCGCATACACATATATTTACATGGTTGAATGACAGCGAGAACAGAGGCATAAGTGGAAAAGCATAAAAAAGACAATCATTTTTAATTCAGAAAACATTAGATGAACATGTGTGCATCATTGGCAACATATACAAGGTATATGCAAGTCATGGTCAAAATAACAGAAACATCTACAATATAATCCAATACTTTAGTCCTGTGGTAAATACTGCATTTATGAAATTTATTTCTGAAATGCATTTTTGTTGAGAAATATCAGAGAGCTGTTATAAGTTGTTATTATTAGATTATTCAATTATTTTCATTATCGATTTTATTTCTTCGATTAATTGTTTTTGTCTAAAATGTCAGAAAATAGAGAAAAATGCCCACCACGATGTGATGTCATCACATTGCTTGTTTTGACCAACAGTCCAAAACCTAAAGCTATTGAGTTTAATATCACATAAGATAAAGAGGCAAATTCTCATAATTAAAATAGATCAATCATCAAAATACTTATTGACTAATTGATTAATCGACTAATTGTTTCAACTCTGTCAAGTGTTCCTGTTATTTTGTCCACCCTTTGTACTTAGCTAACACATAGCTCATTTGCTGCAATTTCCAGGCAATTTAACATAAAAATCACTGTAGGAAAATAATTTTTGTCCACTTGCCCTCCTTCTCAGACTAGTCAGAGTGCGTAATGCATTCCAGCCCCAGGAGGTGGCAGGGTTCAGTGTCTTGCTCAAGGGCACTTCAGCAGTGTGGTTGTTTTCAGACACAGGAACTTGATCCCCAGGGGTCCCTTTGCTAACCTGTGACCCCAAGACCCACGAATAATTTTGATAACAACTCGAGTGTGCTTTTGACAAAAAGCAGCCCTGTTGGCAAACGCCTGGGAAAATTGCCATGACAAGACCAGTGTGTCTTTTTATGTCTCAGCTGGAGACCCGTCTTTGTCATCAACTTATAAGGCAGACTTCAGACATTATGGAAAAAGCAACAAAAATAGCTGAAAATGAAGGTATGCTGCAGGACTGTGGCCCAGCCTTGTGTTCGGCAGTTTGAGATATTTTTAAACTTTGCACCCCAGCCCGCCCTCCATCTCGTCATCTCCTCTCGCCCTCCCATCCAACAACCTGTCTCCTCTCTGCTGTGCATCTGATCTCCTCCGTATTGTTTCCCTCTCGCACATGCAACACGGAAAAGGACAGAGAGAGAAATGGAGTGAGAGACAGGACGAGGAGACTTAACCCAGTCTCTCAGCTGGATGAAGAAATCACCCGGTCTAAATTCTGGGCTGAATGTTGCATGATTTGCCGGCTTGGAATGTGAACACCAAGTGGAGCATTAAGATCATTCCTGGGGCATTCTCATTTTCTCTCTCCTCCTCTTCCCTTCGTTCCTCTCTCCCAGCTCTCTCTCTTTCAGAGTGGCATACGGCCAGTCAGACGATTATTAATTATGTCTTTTCCCAATTTTCACCAAGTCTGTTTTTCACAGTTCATTCTCCTTTCCTTTTAGCTCTACTAAACGGCCTTGCCCTGACATATTTCCAGGGCTCCCATGCACTTCTCCTCCTATATCTCCCAATCTCTTTCCCTGTCTTTTTTCTCTTCCTCCAGGCTCTGTTTGTAAGCGTGCAGAGGAGAAGAATGAGGGAACAAATTATGAAACACAGGAGTGCATTCCATACCTTGTTTAGAGAGAATTCTCCTACAGCGCAGAGGGTGAGAGGAGCCACTTCTCCCTGCGATTCTAGCCCCACTTTCAGCCCAAATGGGTCTTTTTAAGTCTGCAGCCTTTAGGGGTGTCTATGACATTTGTTCTCACCATACTAAAACTGGGTTATTACTCCTATGGTGTTTTACTCACTCGCTCTATCATATCTCTATCTATACAGTAAAAAAAAACTTTGCTCAGAACATCTTTTCATCTACCAAGATTGGGACATGCTTATAATGTAAGTCTTAGCAACAGGTTGACTACAACGATTACTTCAGTGTCCCCTCAGGCTCTCAGAGTAGAGAAGTACTCAGATTCTGTCTGCTCTTCTCTGCAGTTCTCCCCAGAGGATACTTGATAGAGGCCTCACTGAGAAACTTTCCAAAACAGTGCACAAAGCAAAGCAAACAATGGAAAGTGACAATATTGAAAGGGATGTGGTGTTGTGTTGAAGAAGTGGGCTTCAGCTTTGACTACAATTCAGATGAGCTGAGCATGCTGATTCTGTGTTAACTGACCCCGAGAACAACTGCCTGTTGTGTCTGGGAAAGGTTACCTTGTTCTTAATCAAATTTATAGTTCAAACAGTGGATATAAGGGGAGTGTATCTATGTTCCCAGGGTCCTAACCCTAACCAAAAAACTGGGGAACATAGGACCCTGGGAACTTAGGACCCTTTGTCATGTTCCCATTATGTGCCATATATATATATATATATATATGGGGAACATATGACCCTGGGAAAATTGGAATCACCCTGATATGGGGGCCCAACCAGTTTGTTAGTGGCACATGTTAAAGGCAGTCCTAAATCCTTTGGTTACACTGTAACTCTAAGATCAGTATATAGTAGAGTATTGCTGTTGCGTTGGCTTCTGACCTGAATTCTGCCTCTTTTTTGTCTCTCTGTGTCCAGAGGCCAGTTGAATAAGTTCATGGTTCATCAGTTGCATAAAAGTGTCTAATTATTATTAGTATCTTAAGTATTACTAAATCACAAAATTAATTCTGGGTAAATTAAGACTAGAGCTGACCTAGCTTCTTGGCTCTGTTTACTCCAGCAGAAAACCAGTGTCTTGTGGAAGAATGTAAAAAGTGCTAGAAGTTTTTAAATTAAAGTTTTTCCTTTGTTTCTTCCTGCTCCACAACATTGTTATTGAACCAGAATTGAGCTGTTTCCCTCTTCTTTGTCAGCAGACGGCATTGATTGTCAGTTGTCAGCCGGTACCATTGATTGACATAGATACATAGCTCTTAGTTCAGAGATAGCCCGCAGCTAGTCTATTGCAGCTAAGACTTAAGGTTTAAAATCAGCCTTGGTGGCCTGTTGGTTAAGACAAAGAAACTGCTGTGACACAGAATGTCTGTGTTGCAGCAATGGAGCGGCAAAACTATGACTACCATAGCTAAAATAATTCTAAGACTAAAAAGTTAACGACATTACCCTCAGGCTATTTCAGAATTATGTGTTTCCAAACACTCAAATGACACCTGCTGACAACTGGGAGGAAAACATGGGCTCAGTTTATGGTTTGCTAACAAAGCAGTTCAGTTAGCAATGAAGATATAAACCCTTTTTTTTGCTTCACTTTCATTTAATTTCACATGAAATTGTATTAACCTATCCAGAATTGATAGTCCATATAAGGTAGTCAACACTGTTCAATCCATGGACTTCGAACATGTGGACCTGAGCTCTGGGTCTTCCTGTAACAATTGAATGGAATGGTCATATGGAGAGCTCTTGCTCCAAATGCAGGATTTGATCTGAAATAGACAAAAGCTGACAGGTGCAGATGGTTTTCTTGAATTTGGAATTAGCTTTTCAAAGACATCCTTTGTGCTCACAGTAGCCTATTGTTTTACAAATAACCATGAAGCATTAAAAACATGTAGTGGTGTGTTACTGTATAAATATTTTGTGTATGTTTGCCACAGACAGACACATGTACGTGTGTGTTCCAATGTGCAACATGAGTCAGTGTGTGTGTGCCAACATGTGTAGGTTGATTTCATGTCTTGCTGATGGCTAATCTTTTGTGCGTCTTTCCCTCACTCTCTCTCCTTCTGGGTTTAGTTGCTATGGCGATTAGTGTGGGGAGAGGTGGAGAGTCATGGAAAGGAATAAGAATATGTGTCTGGAAAGTCCATCAAGTCTCACTGAGAATAACTGTACCAGCACATCTTTACAAGCGCAGGTCAACACAGTGTGCCAGATCACTTAACTTTTTGTTTCATTGTGTGATTTCAGCATGCAACCCTTTTATGCTTAAGTTCAAATAAACAGTATGTCAGAATCTGTATGCTTGGATGCTAAAAACACTTGATGCCATGTTTGAGGAATTCAGTTCAGGCAGTTCAACCCACAATTCACATTCGTTTAGGTATATACAGTATCCTTGGCTACTTGCAATTCAGAGTGACCTTGTATATATCCTGTGTGAAAAACCGCAAGAGCCCAGAGCTGTCAGGCAGACTGGGGTCAGGAGGAGAGGCTCCACACCACCACGGCCCAGCAGGCACCACAGCTCTGTCTCCAGCTCTCTTCGCAGGCCTCCTGACTGGCATTGCCACCACTGCCATATGGAATCACAATCGCTTTTAATTTGCTCTGTGTTCTCTCTTTTGTGTATGTGTGTGTGTGTATGTGTGCCCAGATAATCATAGTGATGACCAACAGTACCCACCCAGTGTGCGTGTTTGCTGCCTGCTGCTAAAGAGGCTGAAACGGTAGTGTTGATCATCACTATGATTATCTGGGCACACACACACACATACATACACACTGACAAACACACACACACAAACAAGTACACACAATAAAACAGAGTGCCATGCAGACAGTCAAGGTCATGTAAGTGCAATGCCATCCCACATTTTCTGTATGAAATGCTGTCAAGTGTTTCTCATTGGGCACACATAGTGCAAAACCTTTTTCAGATTGATAATACAAAATATGATCAACAAACAAATTATGATGTATTATTATAAATTAAGATAAGACTTTTGTGATCACCTCATCACCTGGTGTGGGGTGGGGGAATTCATAAGCTACCCAGCAATATATAAAATTAGCCCCACTTTTACAAGCTGCAACATTAAACTGATGTACACATTAATGCATCAATAATTATAACCCAATAACATAATATAGATTATTCTGAAATCGGCTATTCTGCGTAATGAGTATTTTTTGTACTTTAAGTATATTTTGATGCTAATATTTTTGTGCTTTTACTAAAAACGCAACATTTTGAAGGCATGACTTTCATGTGTAACACTGTCAATCAGTGAAATACAAGGAGTGTTGAGTTGATCTGGAACCTCCATGTAAAACCAGCCATTGTAGACATAATATGAAGTGTGTTTCATTATCAATCATCTTTTGTACAGCCTACTTGACAGGACATCTGTCTTAATAAATTCATTCATCCATGTCTCTGTCAGATCACAATCAGCAAAGTAAACATTCTTTGCCGGGCTTGATGAAGACCTCAAGCTGAAACATCAGGCTGTTGCTCATTTGCTGCTTCTGAAAGAAAAAAAGTATTGTAGGAGTTACAGAAGAATGAACACCTGTGTGTGATTTTCTCATCACTGTATACTTTGGCAGCGTAAAATATCCAGATTCATACTGACCTTTTAATGACTCCTCGTTGTTCCTGATCATCAAGACTCTGTTCTGACTATGAAAACATTGTTTTGTACAGTTAAATAAACAGATCAGAGTTGAAAACAAAATCCAACCCAATTTTCAGACTTCAAACTATTCTATGTTTGTGTTATAGACATGAAAACACTGAGTCTAAATTGTTTGAGACACACACAGCCAGGTGCAGACTCTCAGAATCAGCAGCTCTCCTATTGCCATGGTGACAAGGACTGATTTTGTGCCTCTCACGGCTCAGTAGTGATCAATAATATTTACCCCAAGCACAGCATGGGAAAAATTAAGGTTACTATTGGTGACGTCAATAAGTAGACATCATGCGGCCACACACTTACAGAGGAGTGGTAGTCTGTTTGTGTGTGTGTGTGTGTGCGTGTGTGTGTGTGTGTGTGTGTGGGACGGAAGAGGATTAAAAGGGCACTCTACTGATTTTACACTTGAAGATCAGTTTACTTGTCACTATGAGTACTACTCGGCCTGTGAAAACAGCTGTATGATGTCCTCTGAAGGTATGGAAGCAAATAACGGCCATATAGAAATGAATCTTTTAAGCAACTGAATACCTAATTTTGACTGAATACTTACTGTTGAGATTTAAATACCACTGAATTTATAGCACTGAAAACCATCTAGCCAGTATTCAGAAGTATAAAGTATTCAGTAGTAATTCAATTTCAAAATTAGGTTTTCAGTTGCTTATAAGATTCAAATTACTAACTTACTAAAATTTGGGACGTGAAGTTGTGGGCATTGAAAGATGCATTGAGTTGCATTATGGGAAATGTAGGATCACGTGTTTTTCAGAGTGTGATCCATACTAGAGACTAAAAGTCAGAACATCTCGGTCTCTGCTGCTTTGATTGGGACCATTCTTGGTAGTTCAATTAAATAAGAGCCTCACGATTAGTATTTCCGTATTCTCCTGTTGATCCCATGGTGCTCAGTTGTTAATATCAGTGTGAGTGTGAAATGGACCACACTGCAACCTTAATCCCCTGAATTTGACTCTAAGTGTGAGTGTGTGTGTGTGTGTGTGTGTGTGTGTGCGTTTGGTTCCCCATAGCTTATATTAAGGGAAATAAAGGCAGATGATGCCAGGAACTTGGCAAGTCTGTCTATGAATGGTTCTAGAGGAATGTCTGGAGTTTTCAGGCCCACTAACCACAAACATGGTTCCAGCCTCACACTGCCAGGAGCCTGCAACAGCAGCAGCAGCTGAGGAAAAAACAGTGTCTGTGGTGAGCTCGCCACTCCCTACTCATGCTGATGCATCCTCTTATTTTTCGACAAAGTAAGAGCCAATTCAGATGCAAAGTAGGTGCTGAGATGGCTCGGCTAAGATGGTGGGAGTAATTTCTCAATGGGAAGCAGCAACTGTGATGTAAATGCACAACCTTCGCCACTTGAAATGCATCGCTATACTCATGTTGACCTGATTTTGACAGTCAATGGCACTAGTGGTGGTTTAGATCTATCTATCACTTAGGGCCATTTAGTAAGCCCTCATCAGGAGAAGTGTCTGAATCACTCTTCCAGATTGTTCCATAGACAATGGGATTAATGCCAGCATCATCTATTCAGGCCTGTGTTTCTGTGACTGACATGCTTGATGTTTTATGAAAAATACACCACAGAGTCTGGCTGAGATTGCTGATGGCAGGCGACCCACCCTGATGGGCTTTTTTGTGTGTTACTTGACTGTCTACCACGTATTTCCTTCTGTGCTCAAGGAATAATAGCAGTGTGTGTGTGTCTGCATAAACTAGGTCAGTAGGAGGACAGGAAATCTCTGTTCACTTGTCTGTCTGACTGCAATGTGTCTCTCCAAAAGTTCTTGCATGCAAATACACTCACATATGAGACACACAATTACAACCATTGTGCTATGGCATACATGTCCATGTTGCCATGCATAAGATGCATAGAAGATACTTATATGATCACTAGTATATTTAAGAGGCAACTTGTGCCTAATCACCTTTTTCTCTTCAGCATCTCCTCCTCTACTCTCCCTCAAGGTTTTAGCTTCAATCTGTCTGGCATTTGTGCTCAACCTTCATTTACTGCTTACCAAAATCATGAATAATCCCTGCTCTCCCCATCTCTCAGCCTCTCCCTCTTTCTGCTGTTCGTTAAAATATACATTCATATTCACTGGAAAGATGTCAGAGGATTTGTAAGGTTGTGGGTTCAGTTGCTTAAGTCACACTGTCAAAATCACCACTGGAGACGATATGAGAAGAGAGATTTTTCAAGTACTTTTCTTTTGCTCCTGTGTCACTGTCTTCTTTGCCAGTTGGTTTTGCAAGCTTGTGCTGGTCTCAGCAGCTTTGGGGCATTGCATCAGAGGAGGGAGCTGTGTGTTCTAATCCCAGGCCATCACCCAGCCAAAGTCTAAAAAACACTGCAGTGCAGAGAGGGGTTAGAGTACAAAAAAGGGTGGCAGAGTAAAAAAGGGAGGGACATGTTGTAGAGTCGAAGGAGTCAAGATGAAGAGGCAGGGAAGAGGGAGGACAGGAGAAAGAGAGAACAGCCAAGTGCCAGGATTTATTAATCAGCAGCAGCACAAACAAAGCCTGGGGCCAACAGGATGAAATATAATGAGAAAAAAGTGAGGTCTAAAAATCATCTTTTTGTTGAGAATCACAGCTGACAAGTATACAATGAGATTTTAAATATTATACAATAAAAAGCCTCAGTTCATCAGAGGACAGTTAGAGGGTTTCCGGTCATATGCTTCAGGTACTAAGTGCCTCATTGTCTCACAGGTCTTTCAGTCTGCACATCTGAATGCCTGAGTGCAGCCCAGGTCCTGCTAGTTGATGGGAAGAGTGTCCATTTCCTCTGAGTGGGTGAAATGTAATATACAAGTAGAGCCAGGGCTGAAGAGCAGAAGCTGGGGAGGGCAATGAAAGAGTGAGAGGGAGAAAATAGAAAAGATAAACATGGTGTTGCTTTGAGAGTTGTTAGCGATGACTCAGGCGGGCGTCTGGTGCCTGTGTGTTGACTGCCACACTCTCAGACCCCCGGGGTTGTGATCTGTGAGGTGCTGGCATTGATTGGCAGCTCAGCTCAGTCTTTTAGACTCAGCTGGACATTTGACATGTTTGGTACTGTGGTGACCAGCAGGTCGCATGCATCTGCTGTGCTGTTTTTTGTATGTTCTGACAGATAGATGACACTCGGTTCACAAGTGAACAGTCTGCTGCCACCCATCTGGTCAGCTACCCTGGAATAAATGTGCAATTTGTCTGTACGTGCAAGTGTGTGGGCACCTGCATGTCTGTCTATACGTGTGTATTCTTGGAGCCCAGTGATGCCTAAATTGCCTATATGGTCCAGAGAGGCCGTAGGATTGACAGAAAACTCCAGAGGGGAGCGGCTGTGAACAAGTTTGCTCCATTACAGCCAACGCTTTTAGCCTGATTTGTTGGCTCAGCAGCACTCACTTATCAACTAATCAATAACGGGAAGTTGGACCAAACTTCTTCAGGGCGACCAACACTTTCAGCACATCCACCCACATCAGTCATCCACAAACCTCTCTAGTTTTCTATTTCAAACATAAATTGCCAGGAAATAGACCCTTTATTCAATCATAACCAACCTCATATCCATAATCCAAACCTTTGTGAACCTCACAAGAATATTGAATCAGATGTTTTCCCTTTCCACATGACTGGGCAAGCTTTTGTGCAAGATGGATAATCAATTTGATCTGCAGTTGAAACTTTGTTGAGCAGACATGGTTCACTGTAAGCCACATAAAAAAGACAGATGAACATCAACAACAACATGAATCAATCTTCAGAAAATTAATTGGCAACTATTTTGATAATCAATTAATTGTTTAAGTCAATTTTCAAGCAAACATGCCAAATATTTTGTTGCTTCCTGATTTGACCATTTTCTGATTTTCCTTGTCTTACATTATAATAAAGTGAATACTTTTTTTAGACAAAACAAGACATTTGTTGACATCCCCTTGATCTCTAGGAAATTTCCATGGCCATTTTCCACAGTTTTCTTAAGTTTCATACCAAACAATTAATCATTTAATCAAGAAAACAAAAAGCAGATTAATCATTAATGAAAATAAGAAAATAATCATTAGTTGCTGCCCTAAAAGGATTAGACCAGAGATGGAGTTAAATACTTTATTTAGTGAAAAAAAATTGCTACTTATCAGTACTGAAAGAATAAGATGATAGATCACTTTGTGTGTGATCTAATCACATTATGGATAAATGACCATAGACTGCCTAAATGCCCTCTTAGGCAATGAGTACCATCAAACTTCACTATTGTGAGTGAACAGCATCAAAATGAAGTCTGGAACTACTTTACAGCAGAAACCCACTTGGCTCTAAAGTTACATAGTACAGTTGCATTTTGGGCGAGCCTCCGACCCGGCTGCCGCTCAGCCTTTCAGACAGTGAGAGGGCGACTGGTGAATGCCCAGCATTAACTGATCACCACAGTTTGGGCCAGCTTAATGCAGTCTGCCCTGCACCTTCAGCTGTTAATTATTGTAAGCATATAAACAATAGTTGAGTTGCATTAACAAAATCAGCCTAATCTTTTCTTAGCTGCGCCATTATGGAGATGAATGCCACTGGGCACTATCAGCATGCAGCAAGACAGAGGAAGAGTGGGAAGAATTGTTTTTTTTCTCCCAGTTTCCTCTGTGTAGGTGTATAATGGTATCAGTTCCTCTCATCTTGTGGAGGCATGTTGCTCTGAGGGGAAGCTCATCATCTCCCTTTGTGTTTTACAGTTTCCTTGCTGTTACTTTGGAAAAAAAGATGTTATAGATGTCCTTTTAACGGCTTGTATAGGTTTCATAACAACACAGAGATTAAGCTTTCCAGGGTCAGCAGGGAAACCAAGCCTTATACACAATGATCAGTAGGGGGACTGCAGAGTTGCCATGGTGACAGATGCAGATGTAACGATCTTCATTATAAAACCAGTAAATTATGTGCACTCAGCATGTTGTAAATCTGTACATTTGACAGAGCCACTGTGTCATTCTGACGTAGAGTTTCAAATCATGAAGCTGCACTGCTGTCTCCACTCACTTTTAATTGCTTCCAGGCACATAGAATGCGTCAGCCTCTCTTCCCCCATTTTCCATTTTTTTTTAAGCTATCTCCGCTGATGTCTGCAGCTGGTTAGAAATGGTGTTACTGGCTGTGTCTCTGCACTGTGACCCCTAAACCTTGGGCTGACTGAACCTGAGCAGGGAACACTGACAAACACAAACCTTTAGGTCCGGCCCTTGTTAGAGGTCAGAGAAGTTTGGGTTGGGGTGTGCTCAGCATCATTTTCACAGTCTCTCTCTTCTCTCTAGCTGGGGATCCTTAGAGATAGTGTATGCTTTGCCTCAGGCTTTTTAACAGAACCAACCATAAATACAATAGCTTTCAGATGCTTCTTGAAATTCTATTGTCTTCTACAGCTAAGCCATTTCACAAAGGGCAAAGGCTTGAATTCAGACGGCTTCTTTTTTATGTCGTCTTACTGTCTCTGTACCCATCCAGTGTTTGTTCATTACCCCTTCTTTGTACCCCTCTCTGCTCTTTGTCGCTTCCCTCTATTCACCCCCCCCCCACCATCCTGCAAGGCTCAGATCTCCTTACACTCTCCAGTCTTTCATGTAGATGGGGGTGGGAGTGGCGGAAGAGAGGATGGGGAAATTGGCGACCCTGGGATCACACACACACACACACACACACACACAAACATGCATGATGCCTGCAAAATGTATGGCGAGACATGCCTGAGAAAGATTACAGAGGAAATACTTTTTCTGTGGTGAAAATACACAAACAGACAAGTTAGAGGTTTTTTTGTTAGCATCTAGGATGCTCAAATGATGTATTTTACCCAAATATGTATGCACTTGCAGCAATGTGATGTCATGAATGTGAGTTGTTTTGCTCTGGGGTTAGCCATTTCTCAAGCACTGTGGCTGAGGTTTGTGCATTGGAGAGACTGGAACATTTTTTTCACAGCTCTTTTCATTGATCAATACAGTGGCTACTATTGTGTTTCTGAGGAAAAGTAATTGAATAAATAAAGTGTGAAGAAAAGTTCAAATGTTTGAACACTGAGAGGGATTGTGAATTTATTCTGGCTTTGGCTTTGAAGAGGGTACACTCACAAAATGGGCCACGCTGTGTCAGTGTGGCTCCTGCAGTCTGGGTCTTACTGCTGAGTGCAGTGATAAGATCTTCCTCTGTGGCTCACATAAGGAACACTGAAATGAGGTCAGTGTTGTCTTCTTATAAACAAATGCGAAATACGAATTCACAAACTCAATACAAACATTTTGAAAAGTGTATTTTCTTGGAAACTCAAAAAGGTGAATCATTTAGTTTGTCCATCAACTTTGTCAAATTCAGGTGGCAATTGGTGTGAAATATTATTGTATTCGAACAAAAATAAGCCATGGCGATGAGTCTTGGCAGGAGAGAGTGTTTCTCCATCTGTAGGAGAGTGGTGATCATGGGTCAGAGGTTGGGTCGAGGGCAAGAAGATGGATGGGAGGCCTGACTGAACTGCGTTTGCACACAACTGATAAAACACTCCAGACACACAGCTCAGAGGAAAATGTATCTCGGGACTGAGGAAGGCAGGAGGAAGGGCGGTAGGGTTGGGTGGATGAGGCAGGATGGGAATGGAGGACAAGACAGAAAAAACAATCTGTCCCAAGCAAAGATCTTCCCTTTTACAAAGGATTAAAATGGATGTCCGCCCCCCCGTCCTCCTGACATCAGTGTGCCGCAGCCGGCATTCAACTGGAGTATTTTTCACATTAAACATCGGCCATCCTGACCTCTGCTGTCTGCCTTGCATCAGAGTGTGCACTGGTCATGTGATTGGATGCACAGCTCAAATATAAAAATTCATGCTCTGCTTGATATAAACAGAACAGTGCGTCTTCTATGGTGCGGCTCACAGCTGCACAGCTGTGTTTGAAGAGGAAGGCTATTTATATATCCACTCTTTGTTTTATTTCCCTCTTTACCTCTTCTCTCTTGCTATTGACATGTCTTCTGCCTCCAGCCTCCACCTCACACTGACCAACACCGCTGCCCTTTTTCAATGGAGTTCTATTGCCTTAAACAAAGTGCTCTTTTTGCACTGTTGTTGTCCATAGATTAACTGATGCATTGACTGTTGAGGTCTGAACGTGGAGAGTCAGGGTGTACTCTGCCCTTTGACTGATTAAACCCTTATTTATCAGTTGACCTCCACATTATTGTATCCTCAGACACTCACTGTTCTACCGATAACCTTCTGCTCTCTCTTTCTCTCCCTGTCTCTTCTTTCCAGACTCATACTCGGCAGCAGGCAGCGAGGGCAGCATCTCCACCTCTGTGGCATCACTGCCACCGCAGGCATCAGGCAGCTCGGCCCCCAGCTCCCCGGGCTCCAGACGCTCTGTGAGCACCCTGAAGAAGTGGCTCACGAACCCTGTCCGCAAACTCAGTGCTGGGGCCACCGTCAAAGGGGAACGTCAGGTCCGCAAAATTGAGGGAAAGCCTCCACCTCTTTCGTCCTACAGCCACAGCCAGGATCTGGGCAGCCCCCCGAGGCTTGACGACACTCTCACCATCCTGCCCATCACCCACAGAGAACTGGTGAGCAGTGGTGGAAGAACTACTCAGATCTTTTACTTAAGTAAAAGTAGCAATACCACAGTGTAAAAATGCTTCTTTACAAGTAAAAGACCTGCATTCAACATCTTGCTTAAGTAAAAGTACATAAGTATTAGTATCAAAATATATTGAAAGTGCCAAAGTAAAATTACTCATTATGCATAATCTTAATCTATAATAATACATGATAAGTTATTAGTTGATTTAGATTTTGTATTAATAATCTGAATGTGCAAAGTAACTAGTAACTAATGTTGTCACATAAATGTAGTGGAGTAAAAAGTACAATATTGGCTTCCAAAAAGTTAAGTAAAAGTACTTCAAAATTTGAATTAAGTACAGCACTTGAATAAATGTACTTAGTTACATTCCACCACTGGTGCTAAGTCACATGAACTAATCAAACAAGGATTTGCATGCTGGCCTTGTGCTTCAAGTTCCTTTTTACACTTTTGAGATGAACCACTCATTAACTGTAATTATTCCCACATCATCTTATCACAAGGCCTTATTATGAACTGGTTTTAAAGTAAACATGTAAAGCTTCAGGCTTATATAAATATAAACTAAAGCCAACATCCTGAGCTTGTTTACATTAGGTAGCTCAAGATTATCAGTCGAGACACAGGTTTGATGTAGAATTTATCCGTGGAGGACTAAGTATCATGGCAGGTGGCGATGTTGTTATATAACTGCAGCCCGCAGGAACTAATGTCGTCATGTTCTATGATTCATGTGCTCTCTTTTGCTGTTGTTCAGCTGTCCTGTGTGTTTGTGCACGTCTCTGTATGCCCGAATGCCTGAGCATGCGACAGCCATTTTGCATCATTTTTATATCATGTTATTCTGACACTGCAGACTGTGTGTGTGTGTGTGTGTGTGTGTGTGTGTGTGTGTGTGTGTGTGTGTGTGTTGCAGGAGTGGAAAGATGGCCTGGCGAGCCCTGAGGACCTGTCTCCGGCTACACTACAGTCCCCTAGCTACATAACTGACTCGCTGATTGGCTGCACATCACTGCCAAACACCCAGGTCTGTCTGCACGATATACTGTAAAACTAACACTACCTAACCTGTTGTATCTGTCACCACATATTATTTTTGTCACATAGAAATACCATCAAGCAGAACCTATGTTTCTGTCTTAAATACAAGTAGTAATTTTTGACAGGATGCCAGAAAACTTGTGTACCCTTTGGTTTTATAGAATCAGTAGTTGGCCATGATGAGATTGACTATCAGGACTAAAGCTGACAGCTTAGCTGACAGTTTACTGTAGACAGTCTCTGAGAGGAGTAGCAGTAATATTCTCAGTGAGGACCCAGCCTGGCAGTGAGATGACATCAGTACTATTTGTCTCCATGGCCCTCCAGCCAGATCTGGAAATGACTAACGCTACTGCTGCTGGCGGAGCTCAACTATCAAGCAAAACACAGAGATGCACACAGGAGCGCTGCATTCTGCAACCACACATGAGCCACACATATAGCCATAGAGCACACACACATGCACACACACATGTAAGGGACTCTAAATGAATACAAGGCTCTCTCAGAGCAGATCGTTGCACCAGAGGACCAGAGGGCAGAGTTTGACAGCGACCTGTGTGATGCATGACTCACATTCAACATGTTACAAAAGGACATGCCTGGAGATAAATAGGAAATAGCACGAAACGCCAGATGTGATGAAAGATGACTCCACTTCTGTGAAGTGACAAAGAACGCTATGTGAGCACTTACACTTTCATTTCTCCATCAACTGCTCTGAGACAGTTGCTCGTAGGCAAAGGAACGTCTCAAGTCGGGTGTTCAGAGGGTCCCTTTTTGCTGTAAGATGGAAGCATGGAAGAAAGTGGGATTTGCTTAAGCAGCAGTAATATTGCATGAATCAGCAGTGCCTGAGCCCTATCAATATACAGTAAAACAATAATGATATCTGAGCATTTGAGCATTGTGGATTGTCTCCTGTTGGTGAATCGACACCAGAGCACTTAAATCCTAATTTCAGTCTCAACAACACATCAAGCGCTATTAATACAATTACATCAGAGGGATGAGGTCAGTGCTTTGGTGTTTTTACTGCCAATCTTCTTGGGGGGGGGTTAGAAGTAGAGGGATTAAATTATGTAGGTCAGTCATCTCCGAGCTGTGGTTTCTGTCTCTCTACCCCACCTTCAGTGGCCACATTTCCAGTGTTATATGCATCATTGTTTTTTTCACTTTTCTCCACACCATTGTCTCTAATTTCACAACCACAACAGAACATGTTTTTTAATGAAATGTGTGTTGTTTTTTGGTCAATGTAAAGTTCTTGTGATTGTATGTCAGCAGCTAAACAAGATGTGGTATCAAAAAGGAGGTCAGAACTACAGTTTACAATATTTATTAAATTGCTTTTCCTGATGAACAGTTTGTACAGTCTGTCATATCGACCCACACAGATAAAAAAACAACAACGAAGGAACAGTTTCTCCGTGAAACAGGAAAAGAAATGGTGAAAAGAAATGAGTGGTGCTGTTATTGTGAGATCTCTTCAAAGCCACACTGGCAAAAATGCTGTTAAATTGCAGTTTTCAGCACTTGAGACCATGGACCTGTGTTCCTCCGTGGCACAGTACCACACCTTTGATTTGTGCTTGAATGTCTAAGGATTGATGGGCCCTTTGAATGGTCTGCTCCATCCCATTAAAAACTAAGAAATTGCTGATGCCTCTGCTGAAAGTGTAAAAACACATCAGTTTCAAACATCAGCAAATATACCTGGGTATGATGCCTGATAACTGGTGATAAAAACATCACATTTAAAACCATAAAGAGTAGCATTTCTTTTTATGAAAATCCCTTTAATATCATTTTAATACTGCTGATTTTCAGCATTTTATGTGTTCCAACAGTGGATTATTAATCCCCAAAGCAGCAGTGCAAAACTTGAGCCATAGTTATAAATATAAAATTATAGAATAATAGATCAACATTGTGCTCTTGGACAACAAATGTAAACAGCAAAAGCATTCTGCTATTGTACAACCCTATAAAACATTTTTTGTTTTAATATCAAAAACATTATTTTATTGTTTTTAAGATTTTTTGACCCATACACTTTTTCAGATTTTGAGAAAGAATAATTAGTTACAACCCCGTTCTTGATAGATGGAACTGTTAAGATTTATATTTTTTAAAGATCCTACACAAAAGTATGACCTCAGCTTTTACTAAAACTGTTGTCAGTTTTTTGTCGTGGGCTTCTGAGCATAAAAACAAAACTTGCAACAGAGGGAGACGACAGACGAGGGGAATTTTTCCTGTGGGCTTTGCCACAGCACATCTGGAAGCGATCAGGGAGCCAGGGAGACCTGTCAGCTAGGCTGGAGCACTCCTAGCAGGGCAAGATGAGCTGGGGGAGCGAGGGTCTTTGTGGAGCCTCTCTGTCTCTCCTTAGACCCTTGTCTTCGCTTTGTCTCTTTCATTCGTCTTTCTCTCTCTCTCTCTCTCAAGCATCACTGTTACAAAAAAGAAAGCTCACAACTTGAACTAGGCCAGAGGAGAAAAAGTTCTGTCAGATCAATCTATTTATTTCTCCACCGGGCAGCCGCCTGCCAGCGGAGTCTGAGGAATTAGGCACATGTCTGTGGTGTGTTTGTGTATGTGTTTAAGGTGGGGTGGTTTTGCTTGACTAGGACAATGGAACACAGGGATTTAGGTGAAGACAGACGGCTGCCCTTAAAAGAAACAGCTGAACAACATGGCTAAAAATAGAGGGGAGAACTTTGTAAGTAGATATAATAGTAACTATCTACAGAGGAATGGCAGTGAGTCATTTTACAAACATAGAAAGGTGATGCTTATTATGAGAGAGAAATAAGTTACACAAATATGAGGGTCGTGAAGGTGGAGGGTGCAGATGTGAAGCGTGCATCCACTGAGTTAGTAATCATTTTATTCTTTGCAAGCTTTGCTGTGGTTTGCACAATGACTCTGTATTTGCACCAGGACCCCCACAGGAAATTATATCAATTCCAGGAAAAAGCATGAAAGGAGGTCATGTACACAACACATGAACACAATCGATTAGATCAGAGTAACCTTGGGTTTATCCTACGTGCATTTCTATTTGCAGCCAATAAGGCAGTACTAAGAAGTACTGATGCAGATGTTGCTTTAGTAGTGCTGCAGAAATAATAACAAAACAAATACCGTGTGATGTATTTACATTTGAATCATCAGGTGGCAAAACAAGAAAAAATGATTTATTAATTCACACATAAATCAGAAATGTAATGCCATTGCCAGCGAATGTGCAGTAATTGTATTCCTCTTCCTCTGAAGCCAAAACTCTATCAAGAACCTTCACAGCTTTATTTGTCATCTCCTACAGCTATGGAACCTGTTGCTCCCTCTAACTCTTTGTCTTTATCTTTTAATCTTTCTCTCCATCTATCTGTGGCTGGCACAGCACGGATCATTAATGGTGACTATCTAAATCTGATCTTCTTATCATTCAATCTCTGTTCCTCGTGTCTCTTTACTCTACTTGGTCACCTTGGCAACCTGCATCATTATCATCTCTCTCCTGCTCTTTATCTCCCCTTGCTTACTTTATTCCTGGCATGATCCACATTACTGGCACTGGACATTTGATAAATAGTTTCTCTGTCTGTCTCTGTCTCCTTAGGACACTCAGTCCACCAGTGTTCTGCCAGATGACAGCGGCTCTGTCTTGATGGATGACACCTCCAGCCAATGGTCAGCTGTGGCTGACACAGAGGAGGAAAGGAGGAGTGCCTTAGAGAAAAGCATGTATGTGTTTTATCAATGTAAAGATCCAAACACATAATTTATCTCCAGTGATAATCCTCATGGCAGCACTATCCTGCAACATGTTCTGTAAATAAATGTGTTATGGCACAAACAACATTATGTATAATGTAGCTGTCATCGAGGAATGTGTTTCACTATATGAACTGCAAAAATCTTATTATGCTCATAATTTTAACACGCTGATGTTTAGAAGGTAATGTCAACCATGTTCCCCATGCTAGTTTAGCATTTTAGCATGCTAATATTTGTCAATTAGCAACTGAGGCTACTGGGAATCTCATGTAGCAGACAGTCATAAACCAGGTGTTTGACAAACTGAAATTTAGACCTCATGGTGGTACTAGATGAAAAGTTGGGGATCACCAAATTCATTAGGATACATCATTTGGGAACCACACGTCTGCACAAAATTTCAGTCCAGCAAACCATCCAATACTTGTCCAAAGTCATTGACCAACTGAAAAAATGACTGACATTGCTCGTCCCAGAGCCATGCTGCTAATGTGGCAAAAAAAGTAAACAAAACAACAAATCTCAAGCCTTTTTTAACAGATGACATTATGACATGTCACTGTAGGAAAAGCACAGCTGTGAATAAAAAATTATTGATGGCTGAATTCCATTTTGCTGCTTCAGTTTCAGGGTCCTGGTATTGTGCATGCTGGTTCACTGTCACACCATTGTGGCTTACTTGAACACTTTTGAATAGAACAAAGCCATTGTTAATGTGATTACTGGTGCTTTTCCTACTCTGACAAGACAAATGTCTGCTTTGAAAATGTCTATAGGGTAGGTCGCTGCACTAAAATGCAGAAAAGTAAAACTTGAGTAGCGCTTTGTTGTACTTTCTAATTTATGAAACATTTCCTAGGATGTTTCTTGAGAAAGAACTATGTAATTTGTACCTGTGTATTTATTTGAGTTTTTATGAACGACCCAGGATATTATTCAAAGTAGTTATAGTGGAATATATAGTAGTTACATAGCTGTGTCAAGTTTACAAGCAGTTGCTAACTGGGTTAAATCTCAGAGACCCATTTAACCTTGGAAAATATTCATTTATTTGTTGGAATCCTTATTCTTCATATTTGTAGAATTTTATGCTTGTCTGTATTTCACACTCACACATAAAAACAAATTTTACAATCTTAACTCAAGGTCCACTTACTACTGCAACCTTTAAACTCCATTGCCTGATGTAGTCTGTGAGATGCAGTTGAAAGCCCTGGAAAAAGCTAGTCAGTGGAAATTGAGTTAAGATTATTTCTTGAAACTGTTACTTCCAGGGTGAGTGTAAACTTTCACACTCAGATTTTGCATGTTTGCATGTTCAGCTGATCTGCTGTGCGCTGACTAAAACACTCTGTAGGTTACACTAATAAATTTGATTTATTTAATTGAAAGTGTACCGGTTGAACACTGTCTCCATTTTCCTAGTACCAAATAACATGGTCCATTCCAGGAAACATCCTATGAAATTATAAATTGGTATCATGTCCTTTCTGGAAAATTATTAGGAAACTAAAGTGTTACCAAGATTCTATAGCATAACTCTAACACTAATCCTCCCTCATTTGTATCTTTACAGGTATGTACTGAAGGAGCTCATTGAGACAGAGAAGCACTATGTGGTGGACCTGGGGCTCATAGTGGAGGTAAACCTCACAGAATGCCAGAACACACACTCTGCACTGAAAGAGAAGACGGAACTTAGTCATCCACCCAGTCTGTCAGAGAGAGCTCTAAATCCTTATCATCACAATTCCTCCACATTTTGGTCTGCTTCCATCTCAGCATCTCCAGTCTTAAGCAAATTTTGTGAATTATCAGCATGAAGAGTATTATGTTACAAGGCGATCCATCTCCATTAAATAGCTGGAGATATTTTGGTTCAGAGAGGAATTCTTGCAATCTGAAAGTTAATAAAAGCTCTATAATAGCTGATCTGTGATCGTTGTGGTGTGCTATAACAACCTAGTTATTAACTGGTCTTAATCAGAGCCAGGTGTGGGGTTTTTGTGGGTGTAAACAGGCATCAGCAGCTCTGTCATTTCCTTGCAGGGCTACATGGGCACAATGAACTCCAAAAGTATACCGGAGGACATGAAGGGTAAAGACAAGATTGTTTTTGGGAACATTCACCAAATATTTGACTGGCATAAAGAGTAAGTCCCTGATTTTTTAAAAATTACATTCTATGTTTGCTCCAGTTGTATTCAAAGCAAAAGACAAACAGTGATTTGCAGAGTATAATGTTTGTGGCTGAGTGGAGGACAAAGGAACAATAGGTCAGGAGACAAATCTGACCTTCCTTTTTGGGAATGATTGTGCTTGTGTGTGTGTGTATGTTTGTGTGTGTGTGTGTGTATGTGGGTTTTCTCTCTGTAGCTACTTCCTGGGAGAGCTGGAGAAGTGTTTGGCAGAGCCAGAGAGGCTGGCTCAGCTCTTCATTAAACATGTGAGTATGACTACCGTGTAGACACACACAGAAACACACAGACACAGAAAAACACACACACACACACACACACACACACACACACACACTCACAAACACACACATACACGCAGACGTTAGTGGAAGTGTCTAGGTCTGCTTCCTTGTGCTGTTTGGCATGAGGGTAAATAGAGCTAAGAAAACATGCAGAGCTCCTGTTTATCCTATACTGTACCTCTCTCCTGCTCTCTCAGCTGCCAGCGTCTCTCCTTCCACTTCCCTGTTACTGATACGTCTCAGTCCAGGCTGTGTTTTTGCAACAGTGCACACAGCAAACACTCACATACACACGAATGACACACTGGCTGATTTCCAGTCTGGGCTGGACTGGTCAGGAAACACCAGGGAAAAAACAGCCAGAAACGACAACAAGAATAAGATGAGGAATAATAAACACTCAGCTCAGGCTCTTTGATATGAAGTCTTTTTTCCACCAAAAACGGCGACCTACTTCTTCCTACATATCTTGGCTGAAGAATGAAGCTAAGTGATGCATGTAAGACTGAGATTCACTGTTAAGTATATTGTTCTTAGAATAGAATAGAGCCTGAGCTGGTATAGGGTAACAGGGCTTATACAGGGAGCAAAATTAGATCTATGTATATTGGTTAAGTGGTGGCACATGCAGGCTGGGTAGACATGATGGGTAATTTGACCAACTTGGCTTTGCTTCTTGTCTGAAGATGATTAAGTTAAATGTCTGTGTCTCTCTTTTGCTATATTCACTCTCTCTGTCTGTAGCTCTTTAAACAATTCAATAAGGCTCAGCCCACTGGATAATCAACTTAAAAAGCCTGTGGGGGGAATAAAGAAACTTGTAACTAAATCTAAGCTTGGTGTCAAACTGTGAAAACACAGAGACATGGGAACATGGCCCTAATGAAAAGCAGAAAACCCAAATTCGCTTTTAACAAGAGCTGTGTCACCAATATGCAACATGTGTGCTCACTCACACACATGCAACATATAAACACATGTAAACATGCAGCCACACTGGTATACTGAATGTTGGTGGACAGATACACTCCACTCACAGTACACTCCCTCATTTCACACGCAGCCGTCTTCTGCAGAATTACACGATGTCTATATTCAGGTGGAACAGCTCACTGGTCTCTAGGGGTTACAGAGCCATGCAGCCTGTTGCTAGGTACAGACTTATATTGGCAGTCTCTAAAAGGGTCTGGTTACACTGAGGGTAACCTGGGTAAATTAAACATAACCTGATGCTCATCTACATGTAACTCCATTAGGGCTTTCAGGACTGCCACATCTGTACTCCCATGCCAATTAGTCACAGAAGCGCTAACCAGACAGTCAGCTTCAAAGGCCCCACACTCTGGAACAAATCATTATTGCTCTGCTCTCAAAAGCAACCAAAGACACTGCACATTGATTATTGTTGCTCACTTTCAGGGGCATTTTCATTTATTTGTAAGGCAATTAAAGATACATATATCTCACGGTGAGGCTCATGTTAAAGTCTTAAAGTCTTTTTCACTTTGTGGCTAATTTGTATCAAAGGTTCAGCTGAATGATTTTGTAATGAGATGTTTGTTTGGCTTGTAATGCAGGAGAGGCGTCTGCATATGTATGTAGTATACTGTCAGAACAAGCCCAAGTCGGAACATATCGTCTCAGAGTATATCGAGACTTACTTTGAGGTGAGTACCTCTTATACATGTGTTTATACCCTATATGTATTTTTCAAGTAATTGATCAATGTTTTGTATATAAAATATCAGAAAATTGTGAAAAATGTCCATCAAAAGTCAAAGGTGACATCTTCAAATGACCTGTTTTGTCTGGTCAATGGTCCAAAACCCCCAAATTTTCAATTTTCAAAAATGAAAGCCAGCAAATTGCCACATATGAGAAGCTGCAGCCTGGAAATGTTTGGAATTTTTACTTGAATGATTATTTAGTTATAAAAGTTGTTTTTTTCTGTCAATTGACTTATTGATTCAGGAGAAACATCCATGATACACTGGTCACCTGCTGCTCAGGCCTGTAGTTAATTATTCATTTAGTATGCATGAATGTCTAACTGTTCTTATACGTGGCCATGTGGTTGTCTTTTCAGCTGCCATTTATTATTACGATTATAATCATTTCCTTTTCCTTGACAGTAAACACAAGACAAATAGACAAATAGTATAATCCCTGTGATATATTGTCTTATAGGGATTATATTGGCCATTAGCTGCCGTGTTTTGTACTGTCATGTTGACTGGTGTCGCGTTGTTGTGTCCGTCTCTGCTGTCAGGAGTTGCGGCAGCAGCTGGGCCACAGGCTGCAGCTCAACGATCTGCTCATCAAACCTGTCCAGAGGATCATGAAATACCAGCTGCTGCTGAAGGTGAAAAGCAGAGCACTGCTGTACTGTTGATCACACACCTATACATATACAGACATACTGGTGTTCACTATGCAGCTGTCTGGCACACAGCAAGGCCAATCACAGGGTTGTAAACATACAAACACGCACACAAACACACTCATATACACCGCTCTGTGGAGACACACCAACACATTGTATGTTCAGGCTATTTTCCAGCCAGAGAGGAAGAGGCAAATTACATAATTAGACTCCATTCTTATCATAGGATTTAAACAATCATACGTAAAAGTCTTTGAAGATCATAAAACGACATCCCTGGTATAAAACTTTGTCTAAATATAAAACTTTGCCCTTTGGCATTCAAATGAAAGGCAGGTTCAACACCCATAAATACTGCTCCAGATGTCCTCACTATAGTCTGAGCAGTAAACCTGGAATGCTCTGGTGACCATGCTGTGTTTATTTGAGCAGGACTTCCTGAAGTATTACACCAAAGCTGGGATGGACACGGAGGAGTTGGAAGTGGGTGTCCTGATGCATAAATATAAGGTTTAAAGTGTGTGCAAAGCCATGCTTTTTATTAGTATTCTTGATAACAACCTCACTTTTGTCTTTTAAACAGAAAGCAGTTGAAGTAATGTGCTTTGTGCCAAAACGTTGCAATGACATGATGAATGTCGGCAGACTACAAGGCTTTGAGGTACGTCTCAGAGATTTAGACCATCCTTCACAGTCTTCAAAACATTTCTCATGCCAACTGTTCAGCCCATGAAAACCACACCATAACCACTTCCTCTGATTGTTGTGTTTATCTTCGCTGTTGTACCAGGGGAAGATCACAGCACAGGGCAAACTGCTCCAGCAAGATACCTTCACTGTAACCGAGCAGGACAGTGGCTTCCTGTCCCGAGCCAAGGAAAGACGGGTCTTCCTGTTTGAGCAGCTGGTCATCTTCAGTGAGCCAATTGACAAGAAGAAAGGTTTCTCACTCCCTGGATACATTTTTAAGAGCAGCATCAAGGTAGGCACCTGCTGAGCCTCAGTGAATGTTTTAGCAAAATATAATACCAAAACATGAGAAAGTACATTTTACTCCCAGGTTATGAGTCCACAGATCTACACTAATTCTTGCCTAAATCAGGCCATGTTACATAATTTCACGGCAGGGACTTTTTAGGGGCTTGCATGTGTTAGAGTTATTTAACAAGCAACTCAGCAGGATGGACTCCTCACAGATGCTAGTCAGATGTGATATGTTCCAGGTGAGCTGCCTGGGGGTGGAGCCCAGTGTGGATGCCGATGATGCCCGCTTTGCGCTGACATCACGCAACCCTGACGGGAGTATGGTGCACTTCCAGTTGCAGGCCTCCTCCCCTGAGATCTGCAGGGCCTGGGTCAATGATGTTGTTCAGATCTTGGAATCCCAGCGCAACTTCCTCAATGGTAAGTCCCAGCTGAGCTCTGAAGACTATGCCACATCCCCCCGATCCTTGAATCATGTTTCTGCTTTTCTATTTATTGACTTTGTTGTCAGCTCACATGCATTTTACACAGCTTTTTTTTTGTTTGACCATGTTGTCTTGTTCTATGGAAGCCCATTCCTTCCAAAAAAAGGTGAGGAATCAAAAATAAAAATTAGTTATGGTAAGTCAACATTATGAAATACTGTGCTTAAATCATAAGATAGTTATTAGATTAGATAGACAAGTAAAATATTAAGTCAAAATTTTGATTTTGGATCTCTTAGTCACCATTTTGACAAGGTATATCAAAATTTTACTTTGCATCAGTTTTACAATTCCAATTCCACCTTTTTCCCCAGTGGATATGGCCTTCCATAATCTTAGACCTCTTTTATTAGGCTTTCTGACAGGTATCATTCACTGAGTTCTTTGTGCAACACAGACAAAACAGTTAGGTTAGTAAAGTGTTACTGACAAAATAAGTGCTGAATCCACATGATACAATGCTTTGTAAAACATTCAGAACCAGGTGTAGATCTTTATAAGAACTGTCTCTGTTCCTCTGTGTCTTCCAGCCTTACAGTCACCTATTGAGTACCAGCGGCGAGAGAGCAAGTCTAATAGCCTGGGCCGCAGCATGAGGCCCCCTCTGTCTGCTACCAGTGCCCTTCGGCCGCACTCCTCTGCCTCTATTGACCGTCATAAGCTGCCCTCTCTTCACTCTCACAACACCTCCCTGCCCACGCTCTACCTGCCCAGCCAAGGCCAGGGCCAAGGACCCAGCGAGACATACTCACTGCGGGATGTAGGTTTCTTTAGCTGTGTCTTTCTCTGCCCTACATACAGTGACACTGTCCTGCAGTAACTGCCCACTCAAACACAGTATTTCTATTTATTAGAACACCTATGACACTGCCAGGCCTGCTTATGTCTTAAGCTTTTTTGGCTGGAGGACTGCACTGTCACACAAATGGAATAATAAAAAGAGCAAATGGTAACGTGTGCATACACTAAAGTGTTAGGGAGTGACCTACCTGTTGTTTGAATCTGCAGCCCACTGTGGTCCAGCCATGCCCTGCTGACTCCCGCACTGTTTCTCCGTCACATGTCCAACTGGGCTTCACCGATCAGCCAAACTGTCAAGCTGTGTCAAATGGGCTGTACACACACACCACACAAAGTGCACAGGTAGTGTATATGCATGCATTTAGAGACAAAGCTGTCTATATGGGGGCCTCAATGTCATTATTTTGCACATAGCCGCACATTGTGCTCCTGGCTAGTCTAGCAGTCATTATTCAACACCAGCATTGGGAAAATTAATGACAAAACAAGCCACAGGAAACTAACCACTGGGAAAATAATGGGCCATTGTACAACGTCTAACAATAATTTCAATGTGCTCATTAATGTTAATTAAAAGATAAATGGTTACCATTTACTAAAGTCTTTAGTAAATGGTAACCATTTATTTAGACATGCATACAGTGAAGGGATTTGTTGAGTCATAAGAAGAGTTATTTCTCCCCCTACTGGATGAAAAAGGAATCAATAAAAGTCAGCATAGGAAATGGATTATTGGTTAGTTGCACTTTTTATCTTTTTATCTTTTTATCTCGTTAGTTGAATACAAAGAAGGGAAATTCCCACATCTCAGTGTTTTACACAAAATATAACATTTTCCAAAGTTTCAGGCATGTCTATCCTTAATTTGAAGTTTTAACCACGTGGCCAGTCAACAGTGGGAGCATCCTGTTTTTACATTTTTGCTTTTTGCTTTACATTACCTCTGTCATCACCGTGTGAACGGGCCAGCAGTTGTTGTTCTCTCCCTCTGTTTACTTAGGCTGGATAGGGTTGGTACAAAACAAACAGGAAGCAGGCTGAGCCAGACAAGGAAATCAGACAGAGATACCTATCAAAAGCAGACAATCATTTCCCATACTTGTACTGGGTTGAATAGATGGAACTTGGGCCAATGCATTTTTAGACTGAGGCCGTAAATGAAAAATTGCTGATATACATTTTTTTTTCAAATTTTCCATGTTTGGCAGGCTAAAAGTGAAAATAAAGTATTATTAGGGGATATGTGAGTGCAGTACATGGAAGTAAGTTATAGCCGTGTGATGAATATTCCCTCTCTCCCCAGCAGAGAGCAGGAGAGGGCTGCCGAAGGGGTCAGGCTGCTGATGCTGGGAGCCAGGCTCCATTGTCGGGCCTCTCAGTTGGACGACGTCCTAGCAACCTGGCTCAGCTAGCCGAGGATGACCTATGAACTCCGATACTATCGGTCTCCTGGGTCAGGAGGACAGCAGCTAACGCCACAGCTGTGGAGACAAGAAGACTTGTCTACTGTCTGTTTATGCCAAGCTGGACCCGTACCTGCTTCAGTCATGATTTCTGGAGGATAATGAAGGAACCTGAAGGAACATATGAAGGAATTCTGGGCTGCAACTATAAAATGACTTTGCTCCTGTTTTTAGAGAGCCATTCAATGGGAGGTGACTGAACATGAACAGCACCCAGATGGATGTTACTGGGCTCAGAGTGAGAACACTCAATGAGCACTCAGTAAATTTCTGGTTTTTACCTTTTTGAGAGCTTGTATACCAGACTCTTCTCTCTTTCAAAGGGCAAGGGGAATTTGTTTGAAGAAGAAATATCCATTCCTAATTGGGGCGGTCACTGGAGTTATGTGTGTGCCTGGATGTATGTTTATGCCACAATGTGTGGATGTGTTTGAGTGCATGAGACTCTCTGTTTTTTTTTCTGATGCCCCATTGTGAAGACAAGTACAGCTACGTTAACACATTTTGTCATTCCCCTGCTGACAACTGAGTTTGCTGTTTATGTCGACAAGAATGGGAAAGGCAGAACACTTGATGTGAACATGCTACAAGGACTTTACTCACTCGAATTTAAAGTGAAAGCGAAGAATTTTCTTTCTTGCCACAGTGTTGAGAGCTCCTGTGTACTCTCTTATTCTGTTTGACTGGCCCTCATTTGATCTGGACAAAAAAAGGTGTGAGGGAGCTCCCTGGAGGTTCTCTGTGGGTATGACGTCACTTCAAGAATACTTTGTGCTCTTTGGGCAACTCCAGAGGAGTTGCTAGATACAGTAGGTGCATTCAAAGGGACTGCTGTATTGACCCAAAGTGTTGCATGCAACATCTCCTTGGTGATTGACTGGCACAATGCTACTTTACACAGATCTTTCTTTCCAGGCTGAAGTGGGTTGCTTGTGGTTTTGGCGACACAAGTCCTCAAAAGTGCATTGGTTTAAACTAATGTGAATTGTTTTATTAGTCCACTCTTGTCATGTCAAGGCTGTGCACCATTTCTATAATCTCTTAGCTTTTGCCCTCACGGACTAAATACTGTACAGTGCATACCATAAAGGTAATCATACGTTTCCATTTGTAAGATGAAGAATGACCCAGGTATGCCAAGAAATGTTACCGTTCCACTTGGTTAAAATGAAGGATAATATGTTGCTGGATAAACAGAGTGGTACTGATGAATCTGCATGCTCCTTCTTCCTCGGACAACAGTGCCAAAAACAGCAGCTCACCACTCAAACGTTTCACTCCATAGTTTTTGCCACTACTCTTACTAAACAATCGTAGATATCTGTATTACTATCTGGATTGTAATGCCTAAGTGACAAAAAGAGGAGAGTGGAGTAGATGAAAGGGTCTAGCCTGCCAATATCAGGTTAGTTCTTCTTTGTGGCCAGTAGAGGTCCCCACAAGGCTTAAACTTCCAGTTTAGCTGCACCAAAGATCAATAGGCCTCATATTTCAGTGCTCACAATGAAGCAAAAGCTGCTCAATAATCTGTCTGAAAAACAATAATAAAATTCAACAAAGTAAAGTGACAGGTGAGACATTAGGTGAGTGGAACCATCTCACAGAATCCATCCGCAGTTTATGTGCACTGGCATGTTTTCATAGGAATTACTGATCAGGCAGTTTTACATTAACACAATGTAATACCACTACAGAGAACCAAAAGCAAGGACATAAAACCAAGAGTGGGTTGTTTAATGCCATGTTTGACTGAGTAGAAACTGTTGTATCATATCAAATAAAAAAGTGTCTTTTTGAAACCGAGTGCAGTGTTGGTGTTTCTCTACATAATATCTCTCTTGATTGGCTTGATTAAAATAACTGTATACTTTTAATGTCTACAGAAACTTATATCCACTGTCCTGTGGGTTTGTAACCGCTTGCGATGATTAATGCTGTCATCCTTATGCATTCTCACACTGTGCTACTTTCTTATTAATTTAACTGCAACTAACTACTAACTAATCCAACTAAAGTATTATTTTTGCTATAGAACCCTCGGAGGTCCTTAGACTTCACTTTTGGGAACCTCTGATAAAGACAAAGGCAAAGTATTATGCTTGCGTCGGCATCCCCCTTACATAAAGTTCAAACAGGATTAAAAACAAAGAGAAGAAACCCCTGGATGAGCAGACATCTGGTTGGCTGGCCTCTGAATAAAGGCCCATTCTGTGCAGTAAAGCCGGGCCGATCGTAACACCGCTGTGATATATAGAGGCTGGGGACGGAGGGGGGGAAAGGGGTATTAACTTTCACAAGGGTGCAAAATCAAAGGGAGTTCCTGTCACCACTGAGGGGGTCTCAACAACAGGGGTCCCATTCACAGGGAATTCCTCTCCAGTGCCCTCTGTTGCATCTGTTGACTCAATCTTCTCCATTGAGAGAAAGAAAACACTCATTAAAAGCCACATGACTGTGAACTTGATTGCAGCAGGCGAGACAAACAGCTCCAATGGATTGAATATTTACTTTGAGGTGTGAAAATGTTTGAACAGCCCACCATGTTAGGTCTTCTTTAGGAGCTTCTTCCTTCACACCAACAGCACAATGAGCAGCATTTGTATTCTGAATGCAATCTAATTATCATTTAAATAAAATGTTAGATCTTTAGGAGCTCCAGGGCATCAGAAATTCACACATTTATTTAATGAACTAAGAAGGTTAAAACCATGGACTCTCACTGTCAGTCATGGATATTTACTTCACAATCAGTCGTCAAGATGTAAGAAAATAACATTATTAGAAACACTGAATTTGTTTCAGCAAGGACAAAGTTTATTAAAATTTACATGCGGCCATAACCCCAATAAAATTGCTCATGATATTTATACATAATTTACAAAGAACTTAAAATTTTAAAATGTTTTTAGAATGGAGCAATGGACATTGCTGCTTAAGAGCAGATGAGATAAATCTTTAGATCAAAGACTAACATTTAAAAAAAAGATCCCTACCTTGAAGCAGACAAATTGGAATATGTTTTGGAATAAAAACCTAATTACCAACAGCAACAGAGGCGTATTTCCATTCTGAACCTGTTTTCGAAAGCAGAAAGTATAATTTTTATACAGCAACCATTAGCTGTACTAAGGCATACATTTATTTTGAACATGATAATATGGACAACATATTCAGGTAAACCTTGTGGAATTTTGCTCATGTCATGCCTTCACATGGATAAAATATTTACAAAATTAACTTTGAAAGAATTTTGATTTTCACATCAGTTGAAAGTCTGTTCGTGTGGCATCATGAATTCAGCAAAACTCTCACAATATCACTGAAAAAGGCTTCAAGTGTTCTTTAAAGGTGCCTTGCCTCAAACAGCACACAATTACTTTCATTAAAAAAAGTCTCTAAATATATTTTTATGGTACTACATGAAGTCAAAAGCAGGGCTTTGACAACAGAAGATGTTCGGGGAGCTTGATGCTTACCCTCTAGTGCAAACCTATGGCAGTAAGTGTAAGTCACACAGTCTGTTCATTGTTGATTATTACTTTTGAATGATGGACCACAGAGATTACTCTCTCTTGATATTGGTGAGCAGAGGGTCCGTGCTCTGTGAAGGCTGCCCAGACCGGCTCTTCCTGGTCTGGTGGGTCTTGACATGTTTAGAGAGGTGGTCACTCCTCATGAACCTCTTGCCGCACTGCTGGCACCCAAAGCGCTTCTCTCCGGTGTGTGTGCGGAGGTGCCGCTGTAGCTCATCTGAACGGGTGAAGCTTTTACCACAGAAGAGCCAGTTACAGATGAAGGGCCTCTCCCCAGCATGCCAGCGGAGATGTGCCTTGAGGTGAGAGGTCTTCTTGTACACCTTGCCACACTCTGGGATGTGGCAGATGTGCAGTCTCTTCTTTCCAAACTCTAACCCCCCACCATTCGCCTGGCAGTTGGGGCATTTGCAGCGGCGGCAGCGGCGTGTGGAGCTCAGCAGGCCCTTGGAGGTGCCCTGGAGAAGAGCAGCTATCTGGGGCTGGTGGCCCAAAACCAGCTGTCTGCCTAGGGAGAATGGATGGTTGGAAGGAGTTGCATTGGTTTGGGGGAGGCTCCACCATTGCTGTCCTTCCTCCACATGGCCTCCAGGCAGGTGATGCCTGGCTGAGGAGTTCTGGAGGAAGCTGGGGAAGTTTTGTCCCACACTGTTGTGCTGAGGATAATAGGGGCCATTGGCCTGTGGCTGCGAGGACAGCACTTTGACAGGGGAGAGTTCGAAGGAGTAGGAAGAGGGAGGTTCAGCTGGAGGAGTGAGAGGCAGCTCATGGTGGTGGTGATGATGGGGGTGATGATGATGGTGACCCAGGCCAGACTGCATGTGTCCGGGGAACTGCACCTTGGGCACAGTGAAGGTCATCTGGTGTGTGCTGAGAGCAGTGCTGGGCGCCATGTCGTTGCTCCAGAGCTGAAACATTCCTGATGTGGAACTGACGGTGCCCTCGTAAGGGAACTGGGAGCCTTCTGAGCCCGTAGTGCCTCCCACCTGCCAGGCCTGGCTACAGGTGGTGGCCAGGAAGGAGAGGGCGTTAGGTGCTCCCTCTGGAGAGGAGCTGGGCGTCCGGTCCTGCGTGGTACACAAACACACATCAGATTACATGGACAACTTTGAGACAACTAAAAGTTTGAAATCTTAATTAATTTAAATAAACATGTTTTCTTAAAATTACAATCATAAAACGTTCATAAATTGGCACTTTATGTAATCCAAAGAGATTAAATGATCAATTTTTAAACATTTAATTAAAACTTTGTCCTGATATTTTTTTTAGTCTTGTCTCTTTTCGGTTATCTCAATGTTTGAAAATGATTTTACCACTATAACAAGTTTAATCATTTTCATACAGATCAAGCGTGAAGCATATTCATTCATTGGTAGCTTTCACCACCCCAAAAGCCAATAAATCCGCGTGCATTGCGTCAAAAAAAAAAGATGATTATACAACAAACCTGTAAAAAGGTGTGCAAAAAGTTGTCAGTCCTTTGTATCGCCAGCGCAGCCATCTGTCCTCACGCTCCTTCTCCACGCACCTGCAGCACAAACTGCGCCGAGAGGCGACGACGCACAAAGTCTAAACTACAGCTTGGAGCGCAGAAGAAAAAGATGGTCACATTCGGGTCTTGGATGACTCAGACAGAGTAGACTGGGAAATCCAGCGTCATTAAAATGTTGCTCAGTCCACTAGGTAAATGTTTTTAGTATGCTAGCAGTCCAGATGATGATGTTGGTGTTGAAGCAGCCGAGGGTGCCCTTCTGAAGTTGGAAGAGAGAGGCGCGCAGTAAATCCTTGCGATCATCTCAAAGGCGCCTGAGCTGCATCTTCTCTTTATAGAGAGAAAAGATCCTCTCAACGGGGTCTCCAGTATGATGCAGGAGAGCCAGTCAATAGAGAGGAGATGTAAGGGAGGAAGGAGGGGGGATTGTTAGGTGAAGGGGTGGGCTACTCATAATTTCACTCAATTTCAACCAAATGCTGACCCCAAGAACTAACTCCTCCTCCAATTGTTCTGAAAAAAAAGAAAGAAAAAAGATTTGAGGCATGATAAGATAAGATGTCTCCTGTAATATCGACTTTTTTTAAGAGTATCATATCTATTTGAACTTCCATGGACGTCTTGTGTTATGTTCCACTTCTTTATATTTCAAATTAACCCACACAACTACATGATTAAAAAAAAAACATCTCAAAAGTGTTAACATTTAGTGTTTCAGCAACTTTCAATATCTACATTTAGGACTGCATTTTGCACAAGAACAAAATGCTTAGTCTGTAAAAAAGATCTAAGATTAATATAGCCAGCTTAGTCAAAATATTTTTCACTCTGGGAGTATGTGCATACTGCTTCAACTCCACTGTGGGAATTCAAGTAAAGATAGTAAATTCATGGATTTTTATTTTTGGCAACAATTATTGATGCAGTGTTAAATGAAAAGGTGGGCAAACTATAATTTCCAGTCAACAAATATCAAAACCGACAGCCATATATATAAAGAATAATTGATTCATACTTACAGGAAAGCATAAAAGTACAGTTTTCATTTAATGCAACAAAGTAAGATGAACACTAAAACTTTATGTCAGAGAGATGGATGTCAGGCCAAAAAGGTGAGTAAATTTAATTTAGTTTTTGTTTATGAAATTTCTGGTAACAGTAGGCCTACATACACACATGCACTTTTGGTTTAATTAAATTCAGCATTTTACAATGTAAAGCTGGAGTTAATGTGTAAATAAGTAAATATGCACTCTTGAAAATTCATCATGACGCACGCGCATACAAACTTTTTTTTGCTACAGAGATGAATAAATGAATGGAGGTAATTTAATTCAGTGTTTGATTATTAGTTTTCTCCAGATGATACACAACAAACTTTTGGTTTCTCAACACTGCAGCAGGCAGGCTCACACACTATGAAGACAGTCACAGTATTTTCCCTCACAAAGTTAATTGATAAAACTCAATCAAAGCCTCAGAGTTCTCACCAGTGGGTGACATGTCAAATAGGCTACCCTGTGTGACATTCTCACATTTCAGAGTTCAAGTAGAGGCCGCTTCAGATGTGCTCCATTAAATGCAGATTGAGGCTTAATCTCATTCTGTAAGTCTGTTCACCATTACAATGTTAAGAGTTTAAATCCAGGCTGGGAACCTGTTTCTCATGTAAATTCCTAGTTCCTCACTTATCTACAGTTCCCTGTTTCACAGACTGATCCTTAAATAAACATACCACAAGAAGGAGCCAGCTAAAGTTACAAATAAATTCACTTAAAAATGTATACTTTATAAATTACTGATCAGAATGTAAAGTTTTCTGTATTCAATTTAGGGTGCAATTGTTGGAATTAGCAGCTTCTATAAAAATAAATGAAAGGCAACAAAGGTAATCACTAAACTGTACCATTTGGTTAAGGCCTTTTTGAAGTTATTGGTGCGAAAGCAGAGCAGACAGAGTGCAGCTTACATTATGTCCTTGACAGAGAGACACCTCAGCTTGAAACAAAAGATTTCTCCAGTCTCACAATGACGTGCAGACTTCAGTTGCAGTCTGCTAATAAATCAACCAGATTTTTTTTATGGGTGGGGACAAAACTGAGCAAATCTGAAAACATTGTGTTGGAATTAAAAAATAATGATGATAATATTTCTCTATATTATTATGTATTATTTACATGATGGTTGACCAGATTAATTATTAAATTAAGCACAACCAACAAGGATTGTTCAAATGTTTCCTAATACCTCTGGCTTGAAATACAAATTTAACTAAATAGTTTCAGAAAGGATAAACATCTGCAGGTCGATACTGCAGTTAAAATAAGAAATAAATAAAATGCATAGATTTTGTATGATACAAATCCCCTGTACAAATTTGAATAAATATGATGTAACTCCAACAGCATTGAGGAAAATAGTCTAATTCCAAATTAAAGTGAACATTTAGGATGAAAGAAAACAGTAGTAAAGGAAAAGCAGAGGACATGAAAATAGGAGTGTATCTTGGAGGCAGAGGTATACTATGTCTCTGGTTTATTACGGAGCAGAAGTTGTTAATTACCCTGATTCTTATTTCCTGTCCCCTCTCCCCCACGCCACCCCACCCCCACTGTACTGCCTCCCAGATGAGTGGCTTTGAAGTGCAAAGTACTCTCTCCTCACTTTGAACTGTGAAAACAATGCTCATGTGGTGGTGCTTACCTTCCCCATGTTACCTCATTTAAATAGACCTGGATACAGCTTCCACAGTTTTCAAGGGAAAACTCATTTCCAGAGAAAGAGGTCCCTGTGTTCATTAAACAGCTGGTGAGATTGCTGGTAATCAGGCCCTCTCCATCATACATTGCAGGCTGCTTTGACTGGGTGGCTACCGGCAAATTCAACTTCAAAACTAACACTCACACATGCACCCATTTCTAAACAGAAAAAGACATAAAATTCATCCAAGAAAAATATAACAGACGCTAAAACTCAACAGGGCTTTTTGTGATAGTGTAATGTTCTGAAATCTCCCGATCCTGGAAGAGATTTTAGCCCTTTTGCCCACTGTAGAAAACAAATGGTGTTGTTTTTGTTGCAGACATAATCTTACTCTTAAACTCAGAACGTAGAATATGCAAGTGGCTACTCAAGCTGTTTTTATCATGCCTGGGGGGCAGTTTAAAAGCCTCAGATCACTAAATTGTCCCAGCTGTCTTGACCATCTGCACTCAAAAAGGGCAGCCACAGAGGAGAGCAGCCTTTGTACTGGTGGCCATGTCAAAAAGCCAATTTTACAGCACTGTTCTGACTCAATGGCCCTCATGTGACAAATGCGGCCTAATGGATGAGACAGACAGCATGTAAAAGCCTGCTGCTAACACTCTTTAACCATTCAGCAATCCAAGGCGGGACAAGATGGGACGTAATTACCATGACACTCAATTTCATGATGAGGGGCAACACCAACAGCTGGACTTTACAGTGCAACAATTTGATACCTCATTCAGGAGTCTCTTTCCTGTTTCCCATTGAGTTAGAAATGTGTGTGTCTGTGTGTGTGAGTGGTGGTGGTGGGGGGGTTACAGAGAGAGATATTATTATCAGGCATGTTGATAAGGTTTACCTCTGTAGCCTTGCTCAGTAGCATACTGGAGAATTTGCAAATCACATCGATCGTTACGTGATATCGAAACTTTTCACTTCAGTCACAACATGTTATTTCGTCAGCTGTGCCACCTCATCTGTGTCGATACATGTCCTCCTCCATCAGTGGGCATTGTGGAGGACTAACGGACTGAAAGGCCCACTTGCACCCACCTTGTTTCCTGTCTGCCCATTCAGAAATTTGAGTCAAAGCTCTTCTCTCATCTAACGTCAAGATTACTTTATATTTAGATATCTTTGCATATTTCATATTATTTAGCAAAATGTTAATTTGTTTCTAAAAGATGATGGAAAAACTGATGAAAACAGCTGTTTTTTTCCCTTCTGCTTCTAATCACACAGGGATAATGCAATAATGAATGAATTCTGGAGGAATACCTCAATTAAATCATTCAGTCATTTATTAGGCATCTTAGAAGTGTTCAATCTCCAAAACTTTTTAGTTTGCAAATTAAATAAATTGGTAAATCCTGTTAGATGTAATCAGAATCTAACAAAAATGAAAGCGTAAATCACAGAATTGCAGTATTTTTGAATTTCTACTCCTTGAAATCACAGCAGGATTCTGTGGTGATTCCCACCCCTGTACTACAGTTTACATTGCTAGGTGTATGAGAAGTGGAAAACTATCATAATTCCCTCATCTCTTGTCCATTAGCATGTATGAAACCCCCAAAATCTCCAGTCTTGGGCAGACACAGGCAGACAGCACATATCTCCACTTGTCAAAGAAAACTTTTATCAATACCAAGAGCACTTGAAGTTTGTTTGCATTTTGTTTTCCAGCACTCTTAACAACTTCAGAAGTCAGATCACAGGAGTATCTGATCAAAGCGCTTCGTGGTTAGTTCTGGAAACACAGGAGTGCTACGCCACGCTTTGATACTTCGCATCAATATTTCAATTCAACAATCACTTGACATGCACCCATACTCCCAGAGACGAAAGACGAAAGGGGAGAGAGATCCAGGGAAGATGGAGGGGGTTCGGGAAGCACATATAAAAGAAATGGAGAAATCGCTGCCTTCTTCACCTCTGTGGGAATGTTATATAAAAGAAACTGAGATGCCCTTTACACTACTAATGTCATTTACTAAAATCTTGAGTATGGCCCAAGTTGAATCAGTAAGTTTTATCATGCAACTGGTCAACAAATAACAAAATGTTTTGTTTCCTGGCAACTTTGTGTCACAAAATGAAAATTAAACCACAAAACTGACTTGAACCTTTTGTGTAATAGACTCAGAATTCACAACACCCTCACAACCTCACTTAAAGTATATATCAGTATTTAAGCTAAAACACTTGTCACAGACTGAAAATCTGAGCAGAGGATGTATTTCATGTTTTATCAAAGGAAAGTAGTACAGGAACTCTGCAGTGATAAAGATGAATACATCTGTCCATCTGCCAAATGTCACTTTCATGGTGCTTCATAATCATTTCATCATCTCGACAGGATATGACATGCTTTGAAGGTTTCGGCCTATGAAATATGGCGTTTGATCTGAAAAAGAGACTTGTGGCAAAGTTGCATGAAAAGACGTGCAGTCATCAAGAGATAATAAGTGACACTGCTACTGGTAAAAATGGTTTACAGCAAACTGTACCAGAGAAATAAATCAGAATCAGAAATACTTTATTGATCCCCGAGGGGAAACTCTTTTGTTACAGCAGCTCACTATCACGTCAGTGCACACAGGAATAGAAGTACTAAGCAAAAAATATAATACACTATAATACAGGTCAGAAAATAAATTAAGTACCAAGTGGGTTTACTGGTTGATGATAATAATACGGTATAAAGTAATAGTGCATGAACTGTCAAGTTAAGTGAAGCCATTAAGGTTATAATGAGACGGAGGATATTGCACAGCAGTAATAGAGGTATGAATAAATATCAATATCAATAAATAGGGAATTTTAAACTGAAAAGAGTGTATTTCACAGTTAAATTATACTTACACACAAGTTACTAAAGTTTGGAAGAAAAAGGAAAGCAAAATGTTGGAAAAAGTAAGACGACGAGACAGAGCTATGGCAACAAGCAGCATGCACGTTGGCGCATGTGCACTACACAGGATGTCAATGGAAATGGAGTCATTAACAGTCAGTTAAAGGAACAGTTCAACATTTTGGGAAATACCCTTATTTGCTTTGTTGCTGAGAGTTAGATGAGAAGATTTATACCATTTTCATGGCTGTCTGAGGCAGCAGCTGGTTAGCTTAGCTTAGCATGAAGAATGGAAACAGAGGGAAATAGATAGCCTGACTCTCTCTAATTAACAACTGGAGTGTAAAAAGGTCAACTTCCATTAAATTAAACAAAAAAAATACACATGTTGAGTAGTGAGCTGTAGAAATGATAGTAGGCGGGTTTTGTTACCTTCGGACAGAACCAGGCTAGCTGTTTCCCCCTGTTTCCAATCTTTATGCTAAGCTAAGCTAACTCAAGCTTCATATTGAATATACAAACATGAGAGTGGTTTAGATCTTTTTATTATATATATAGTTATTTTCATTTACCTGTACATAACAGTTATATTCTTCTCTGCGTATTGCTTAACTTTGTTGTCTTTGTTTAGTTTTATGTCTATGTTCATATCTTGAGAACTACTGACGGGCGGAGTCAAATTCCTTATATTTGTCACACTTGGCCAATAAAGTTGATTCTGATTGCTGTTTAATAAAAGACACTGACAGTGTGACAGTGAATTTCCTGTTGGTGCTTAAAGTATCCACTGTCGCACCCTTTCTGAGCATGATATGTTCATGTTAATTCATATCCCCAACACAACATTTAAAATTAATGATAACTAATTTACCAGAAAAAATGAATTGTTTATTCATAGGGTTTGCTGTGCAAATTCCCTAAAAAGATGAATTCCCTACAATTGCCTGTCTGTTCAATGCCACATAAAATGAATAATAAAAAAGCAAACGCAGAGAAATGAAAAAAAGAAACAATGGGATTATCAATCATAAAGCGTCTCCAAACACATTTAGACAAAGGTGAACAAAGGTAAATAATTAGCTGTAACACTTGACAATATAATTTACAGCCATCAGTGTAATGTGGGTATTGTAGCATGCAGGGACCCTCGCCAATTGATCTTATAGCTTTGTTCAGTGGCTGTGGGAGATGTGAGCACCTGTCACAGTGATATTGGCGTCTGATCTAAACTACTGTACTCAGATGGGACTGACTCCAGAAGGAAATAGGAAAAATAAATCACACGAGTTTTCAAAAGACTGGATTCTCACAAATTTTCTGTTTTCATGACCATGTTTAACCCTATTTAAACTCACAAGAGACAATTACTGTGTAGAATATTATTGTTGTGTGTGCAGAAGGCCTATAGTAGCATTAAGAAAAGAAACCAAGCCTAAAATGTCATGGATCCCATTTCATAAATATTACCCAGGAAGCCCCAACATGCCATCTGGGAAGAGGGACTCATGTTGGTGTGGTAACTGGATCTTATGGCAAGGCTCCAGCTGAAATCAGAAATGCAAAGCAGGAGCAGTGATACAAGGGCTACATGTGCAGAGGAGTGCCACACAGCCAGAGCAGTAGATTTATTTGTAAACGTACGCCTGTGATGCCACTATCTGTTAAGCCCCTCAGTCAGCTCAGCCTGCGTAATGTGAGGGGAAGTGTCACCCTGTCACCACCATGCCAAGGATCAGCTTGCTGTTTGTGTGTACTGCGAACCAAGCCAAGCTTTGAGGAGGAGGGGAGAAAATGACACTGAGGCGCTTTCATCTAATCCTTGCGGTGTAATTTGCACCTCAGTAAGTTTAATTGATGACTACTGATCAAATGCTTGCCTTTGAAAATAAAATCTTTGGGATTGTTATTTTCCCCTTCAACCTGCAAAAAGAATTCTTAATGTACCTGAGAGGTTTCTAACTGATGGATCAGTTTTTGAGAATTTGAACTTTGGTACAGTATATTGAACAACTACAACTCCTGCCAATATTATATGTATTTCCTTTTATTCAATACATTAACTTTAGATTTGAACTATATAAACTTAGAGCAGACTTTTCTTTCTACGGCACGCAGCAGCAGTAACATATGCACCTGGGCTCTGTGTGTACTGCTTCCTCCAGAGATCCAACCTGAGCATCAATGTCATTCAGACAAATGGATAGTGACAGGCCAAGCTTATCAGTGTCAACGTCAGGCTGCTCTCCGGGACTTTGATTCCGCACTTTTCCCACAGCTGAACAGAAGGCTGTGCTTTGCAAAACAAACCAACAAACAGGGAACCTGAAGAGTGTGATGAAAGAGTAAACAACATGGCCCGGTAACATGCCCCACAACCATGACACTTCCTAAGTAGGTTACCATGGAGGCTAACCCAATTTAACACGTGTGTCTGATTGTAGTCAGAACCTGCTGAGGATGTCAGGAAGTTCACACCGCCCCGGCATAGTGAGGCTGATGAAGATTGATCTGTCTCAGGACCTTGGCCTTGAAAAATCAAATGGGCCCACCACTAATGCCCTTGCACATGTACAAAGCAGTTCATTATCAAGAAAAATTATAGGGAGTCAATCTATTGATGTTGCTTAACTAATTGTAAAGCAGGGGATTCAAAAGCAGATGTTGCATTTCAAAGCAGTTGTGAGCAAGGAGACAGGTTATGATTTATGCTAAAATGTGTGGCTTCAAAGCGGCGAACGCGGCTTCTAAACAAATTGAACAAGTCAAGCGCTATTCACCCAGGACCAGGAGGGAGCCCAGCGCATGTAGATCAGAGGCGCACGGCTGCCGCTTGTAATATCACTCAGTGGAGGAGGGGTCCCACTGGGGGAAGCAGCACAGAGAGGCTAACACTGAGCACTGCTCGCACAGAAAGGAATTATGTACGAATGCAGCTGCAACACCTGCGCAGAAACAAACCCCCTCTGCTACCCTCCTGGAGCATCATCCACACTGGGGGAGTAGAGAGGGGTGGGCAGCACCTTGAGACTTGACATCCTTTCTGTGGATGGCACAATTATTTGGGAGGAGATCGAAGAGTTGATAGAAGATACGGGGCCTATGTCAACATACTGATGCAATTTTAGTAAACATGTATAAAGCCGGGTTACTTGTTGGGAAGATTGGTGGATCGGGGGGGGCTTTAAAATGTGTTTATCACTGTTGTCTTCTAAATGAGGCAGGCTGTGTGAAACGTCTTTGGGAAAAGAGATGATAACTGACTGGAATAATCTCCGATCTTTCAGTAACATCATAGGCCACAGTTTTGGATTTGGAGAAATAGAAATAAATTCAATAAGTGGGAATGATGGATTGTAATCATAATTTTACATTTGATAAATTGCTTTCTGTATTTAATATAGACATAGATATTTAGAAGATTTAATATATTCATTAACGATACCCCCTGTGTGAAGAATTGCAAATGGTGTAAAGGATTGGTGTATCATCCTGAATTTTACATTACAGAAGTGTTCCTCCTTGTTGACGTTGCCATACATGTAAGAAGACAGACTGCATGGACTTCTCTCATAAGTCATTTTTCCGTCTGTTTTCTTCTATTTGATGCAGCCTAAATTGGGACGGAAGAAACGAATTGCTAAATTTTTAATTAACTTCACAACATCTGCACTTGTGCTTTGAGAGAGCAGCGAGATTTCCTTTTAACCTATTCCAGCACATTTGCACACCAAGGTAAATCTTGATGCTGGCACTCTTACAGAAAGGAAGAAAAAAAATCAAAAATGGAAATGAACTCTCACTTGTGTGTGTAGATCAAAGAGGCGGAATTATTCAACTTTTTTGCCATTGCTTGATCTTCAAAAAAAGAAGAGAGAAAAAGTAAGGGAGATCTAGATGGATGAATCAGTTTGAGTTAGAGTGTTCTTCAGTTGTTGTATGAGCTTTCGTTTTCTCATCTGACATGCTTATGCATATGCTCATGTGTTGCTTGGACTATATGCCAAAGCATGCTTTAAAGAAATTCCCTCCTCTCTCTCAATTATTTTACTACTTCATTTATTTAAAGTATTTAAATTCTCTGAAAAAGAATGTCTCAGTAAGACTGAATGAATAAAATTAAATATTGGTATTTCTTTTTATAACTGAAACATACTATTATATACAATACAATATAAACACAAGAAATGCAACTAAGTGCTATAAACACATTAAAATAACTTGGTGCATCATTATTTTGCCCTCCGGGAGACTGGGTATTCATGTATTGATGATCTCTTTAACCAAAATGCCATTCACACTAATCACTGTTAATGCAGCAGCACTTGTACTATTAAATGCACCCAATACTTGATTGTTAGATTCTGGAATCTGTTAATAAGGCAAAATGTCTATACAACAGTCACTTTATACCTACATCCTGTACGCTCATGCAGCCCACAATCCCTGCTGACAAAGACCAACATATTGTTGTTCTGTTAATGCTGAAATAATTACTTTGCATGCGTTTCTGTTACTGTTCATTTTACAATAATAATATTTACTCAATATTATATTTATAGTATAATATATTTACTGTGACATTGTGACGCATAGTTTTTGTATGATGTCACCTCTCTGCTGTAAAATAAAGTGCTATATAACTCAAGGAGAATGTCATTCCTTCAATGTGCACATATGTAATTTGGAAAGGCAGTTAAATTGTGTTGAATTGAAACAGTACAGGATCACATCTCTGCAGAGGGCAAATATTTACAATTTCATAGATTTTAAGGAAGGAGGGGATTGATCTAACACGGCAGCGGCGGATGGCCGCCCACCATTGAGTCTGGTTCTGTCCAAGGTTTCTGCCTCTTAAAGGAAGTTTTTTCTTGCCAGTGTCATCAAATGTTTGCTCATGGTGGGATTTGTTGGGTCTCTGTAAATAATATTATAAAGAGTATGGTCTAGATCTGCTCTATAGGAAAAGTGCAATGAGATAACTTCTGTTATGAATTGGCGCTATATAAATAAAATTGAATTGAATTGAATTGAATTGAATCTACTATTTGCTTAAACATGACTCCGGCTAGTTTTGATACCTTCCCCTTTGCTGCTACAGTCTTTCATGTCAGGTCAGAAGTCTATGAAATTGGAGCAGGTAGTAGTCCAGCTCCCCCATCCCCCCCGGTCGCAGGCATCTGCACGGGCAGTCCTGACTGATGTGGGTGATATCACAGCACATCAAAGCTCCTTTAACAAATCTCCCTTTGATACAGCACACACAATGGTATCTCTATAGGAAACCCCCTTTCCTCTCTGTCTGTGTGTGTGGGGCAAAGTCTCAAAAAGAAAAAGAAAATGGCACATCAAAAAAAACAAAAAAACAAAAAACAAAAACAAAAAACTGCCAAATGAGACAGAGCTGGTTCTGGATAAAGAGGTTGGTGCATTTGCTTTTACCGTATCTCTCCACAAGAGGACACTGCTCCCATATTGTATCTACTCCATGCTGTCATTGTATTTCAGCATTTCTCATGTTTCTCTATTTTTTGTCTTGTGAATTGCTGAAACATTTAGACATGTATTGGTCGATAAATAGACCAGTTGCACATATCACCTGATCTGTATTTAGTCTAAATAATAATCTTGCATGAAACTACAAAGTCTGCAAATTAGTTTCTTTGATGAGAAGATTCTAAAGATTTTCCCCAAAGAACAAACCAAAGGGTAAAAGAGTAAACGGTTTGATAAATTGGTCCAACAAAAGCTGCATTCAACAAAAAAAAAACAAACAACAACAAGCAAACAAACCAAAAATCAAGAAAGCTATTCTAAAATATTAGGATTATATTATAGGGTTATTTATACAACCATTTGGTTGACAAAATTGATATGTAAGTTCCATCAACTGATACAGTTCAGGCACACTTCCTGAGGTTTCTTCCTTCTTTTTCCTGTTCAAGGTTTGTTTTTTCTGGTAGATTTTTCTTTGCTGAATTGAGGGTGTAAGTATAGAGGGTGTCACATGCTGTACAGATTGTGAAGCCCTTTCAGATGAATTTGTGATTTTGGGCTGTATAAATAAAATTGACTTGACTGCAGAAACAACCCAGGTCTTGATGACATTTGAGAACTTCAGACTTACCAAACTGCTCAGCACATTTCCTCTGTATTTTTAAGGAAATCTCTTGAGTAATAAAAGCTCCCACGAAACATTTTCGCTCCTATTTTTAAATGCAATCCAAAAGATTTCAACTACTGTCAGACCATTGGCAATACAATTTTTAGCTATGCAGGTGTTAGAGAAAATCGTAAAACAGACAGCTCTAGTGTTTCCAGTGTTCACATTTGACTCCCTGCAGTTTGCTTGCAGTGGATGACCTGCTGAGAGAGGCATACAAGGCTTGTGTTTATAGAAATTTCATCTGCTTTTAACACAATTCAAAAATGTTTGCTTGAAAAGAAACTGCACATTTTAATAGTGATATTGATGTCACTGAATTGGTAGATTTGGCAGATTTAGAGGGCAGTGTCCTTTAAGCTTCACTCATCTACTGGTTCACCCTGGCAATGTGTGTGTCTTATATATTATGTACGCAAAACATCGCAACACTTTGTTTGCCCTTGTGATTTTTTGAGCATTTTGTATGTCTGGTCGTTTGTCTCTCATGATGTCCGTTTGTGTGTGTTACATCTGGCTGCAATCTAAAAAACATTTACCCTGTTTATAAAATAATTTTGACTTCCACACATGACAGTAGAAAAAAAAGTTGTGTTTATTAATTGTTGCTGTATTGTACTTTAATTCTAAGAGAATCAAACTCTAAACACCAAACTTGTTTTTCTCACTCTCACTGATATGTTACTGTTGTACTGCTGCTCCATCAGTCACACTTAGTCTACAGGCCTTGTCAGTATAATGTACTTAAATATACCTTGGCTTGCATAGATCAGGTTCCTCTACATCATTAATTCTGAACATGTCTGTGGGGTCTAGTAGGCTATGAATTCCCTTTAAATGCCCAGAAAATGTGTAGCGCTTTTAAACATCTATCAGTGTTTGCAGAGCTCCTTTCTTGAGCTATTGACATGTTTAACAAAAAAGAAAAAAAATCAGGAGAGCCTCGCAGCCAGTGTGGTTGGTGGGGGGGGGAAGCCCCCAGGCTCTTGGCTTTGTCTGCTTGTTGAGTGGGGCCATCAGATAACAGCCAGGACAATGGTGCTCCATTCTGAGGGCTCTCTTAAATGAGCAGGAAGCGGCGGTGAGCGCCTAGTGGAGGCTTCTGGTGGACTCCCTGGGGTCCGCTCAGCCCTGACGGAGCACGCCACCGCTGAATGGCTGGAGAGCATGGGAGGAAATGAGAAGCTAGTGGCCATCCAGCTGGAGCCACGGGTGCCCTTTGATGCTGAATAAGTATGCGATGGGAGCAAGGGAAAGGTGATGGAGTAGTAAAAGGAGAGGAATATAGAGGAGAGGAGAGAAACAGAAAGTAAAGGTGGTGGCAAGAGGGAAAAGGAAATGAGGAAAGGAGAGGAGATGAAAATGAAGAATAAGAAAAAAAAGGCCTCCAGGAGTGGAATCATAAAATATTGAAGCTGATCTCATCGGCATACAAGGGTGAAAATGTGCCAGAATACACTCGAACCTCGCTCAGGTGTGCACCTCACAGGAGCTTGCACAATGAAATCAAAAACCATCAGACACTGTAATCATTTCTGAGGAGAATCATTGTTACAGATACAATTGTTCGCTCTCTGGTTCATCAATGATGGGCCTTTTTTTTGCGTCATGCACGGGACACTCACCTGGCCTTATATAGACGAGTAGGGTATAGTAGGGTTGAAGTGCATAAACCCCTCATTACAAAGATGAACGCACACTTGAGAGTTGAGTGGTGCAAAAACCATAGGCACTGGTCTACAGAGCTGTGGAAAAAAGTGATATGGTCAGATGAGTCATCCTTCACCATATTCTCGACAAGTGGGCGAGTGCATGTGTGGCGTACACCAAGAGAACGGTGCAGGCCTGAATGCTTGATCCCAACAGTGAGGGGATCCGGTGGCTCTATTATGCTGGTGGGGGCATTTTGCGGGAAGGGAGGGAAGGGTCACTGCAAATCAATACAAAGTTGTTCTGAGTGATCACCTTTATCCTATGATGAAACATTTCTAACCTGATGGGAGTGGTCTCTTCCAGGATGACAATGCCCCCATACATAGGGCATGAGGGCTCACTGAATGGTTTGATGAGTATTAAAATGATGTGAATCATATGCTATGGCCTTCGCAGTTACCAGATCTCAACCCAATTGGAACACCTATAGGAGATTTTGGAACGACGTGTTAGATAGTGCTCACCACCACCATCATCAAAACACCAAATGAGGGAATATCTTTTGGATGAATGGTGTTCCATCCCTCCAGTAGAGTTCTAGAGACTTGTAGAATCAATGCCAAGGCACATTGAAGCTGCTGGCGGCACGTGGTGGCCCAATACCTTACTGAGACACATGTTGGTTTTTGTTGGTTTTTCCTTTAATTTGTTACCCGTCTGTATGTTGGGATCATTTCTCAGCTACAAGGTACACATTAAACTCTGCCAAATAATCCATCCATCATTCATCTTTCTTTCTGGTCACCTAAGATTTTTGCAGCCCACTATTTATGCTACTTTGGCTTGACAGTTTGAATTTTAGGCATGTGACAATCACCTGGCAAAGATAAGAGAGGATGCAGGTCTCAGAAGGTAAAAAAAAAATAAAGAACTTCTGCCTAACAATATATCCAAAATACTTACTTAAATAGTACTTACTTCTAGCACAATGTAACGTAATACAAAATCCCTCTTTCTTGTTTCACGTTTGTTGTCTGGCCTCAGATGTGTGTGCATGAGTGATGGCACGGCGTGGCAGGAAGGTCGTCTGGCAGTGACCGGCCTGTACAGTTCTGGGTCCACGTCTCTCTGCCCTCCACCCTGCTGCTTTCAGCCTGGTACGTGCTATAGAGGGTATGTTTTGATTCAGCAGTCCTGTGAACCACTCTATAGAGCGCTCAGGCTGAAAACCCAGTGTTGAATATTCCTGAATGGTAAAATGTATTAGAAAACAATGTTTTCTAATATTGCTTGACACCAATACAGCTTTTTACCACTCAAAATTCTTAGTAACTGAAACTATGGGTTCTTGATTTCACAAAGAGGTAGATAAAAGCAGGCTCCTCGTTTCTAGCCAGTGCTTGGGACCGTGTCTATCTTCTCAGGGTTCTATTGGTCCTATGTTTCCCAGCTCAAAATCCTCTTGACATGAAGGGTTTGATGTCCTTAGCACTGTTTTTTTACTATGTCAAATGTTCAATGTGTGTTTCCCTGGGTCAATATGTTGAAACCTACCCACCTCACCCACCTACAGCTTATAGCCTACTAATTTTATACTGCTTGAAACCTATGCCCGCAAATTTGAGGGCAGATAAACACTGCTTCAGCATGTAGATAAATCCAAAGCTTGACAGGCCTGTCATGCTAGTTACAGTTGCTAAACTATGATTAGAACTACTTCCTATGAAGTCCCTATGAAAACTGTGAGGTCAGTGACTAATAGGGAGGTCTGTGGATTATCCAGAGTGATTTCTGGGAAAAGATGTTTTGTTAGAAAATGAAATAAAATTTTGCACCATAGATTAAATTCCTTTCCCCTCCATTGCACTGAAGTAAATGCTGAAATCGCAGATATGAATATCTTAAAAATTGAATAAATTAAACTAAAACTGCTACAGAAAAAAAAATATTTTTTTGTATTTTGATTGAACCAACCCTTAATATGTAGACACAGACCTTGAGGATCACTGTGTTGGTGCACATAAATTCTAACTTCTCAAAGTTGTTGAGTCAACATTTTTAGGCACTGAGCACAACATACCTGCCCTGAACTCTGTGTGAGGTGAACCTGGCTGCACTGGTGATTCTCAAGGACCCACTCCATCAGAGTCTCACGCACAAGGCGAAATACTGCAGTCAATGTAGTGGATCAACGCAAAATCCCATTCCCTTCAACCCCCATCACTGATTTCAGGAAACATGCATCTTTTAGTACTAGGCAGAAATTTATTGACATATGTCAACACACCATTTCAGATGCAGTTTCTTCTCTAGTATACATACACCAGTTATGAGAAATTTACAGTAGGGTGTTGCCTGAGGGCTTCAAGTGACAACACAGGGAAATGTTGTTTCTTCGTTGTGTTGAATGCTATAAGTGCTCTAAGGCTGAAAGTGAATCTAGTGTTGACAAAAGTGTCGAGGTGAAGCAGACAATGCAGCAGCGGCTCTTTCAATGTGGTTCAAGGCTGTGTCGCCATTGTGTACTTGAGCTGCACAATGCTTTGGCATGGGCTAGGAAGTGACACATCCCATAACCAGACTCAACCCAGGCCCTCTGTGGGTCAAAACAGCTCCCCTACATGGTTTAGTAAATCTAATTGTTATTGTGGAGGCGATAAAAGCTGCGGAGAAAAACTACTGCAGTGCATGATGGCAGATTATATACAAAGAATGACACCATATGCCTCACTCTACCTTAAAGCAAAGTGGGGATTGTAAATCAGCAAGTGGGGCAACTGTGACTGTCAGACAGAAATACTCCAGATGAGACTAAACACAAGTGATTGTTTTGTTTATTTCATGTGTGGTACCATATCCTGACAGGGGACAGACAGGACAGTGACTATCAGCAAGGAAGGGAAGGTCAGATGGGAATCCAGGTCTCACCTTTTGTTCTCTTCAGATAATAGACACGCTGCTTGGCCAAAGTGTTGACCTTTGTATTGCCTATTTTGATATGTTTGGTTTCCAGCATGGAAGAGCAGAAGACATAGTGCTCTTTAAAGAGTACTTTCTTCACCAGCAGCACACCAAACAATTACTGTATATAAACAACTTAATCAGATGGCAATGGTAGTGATCATGTGCTTAACCCAGGTTAAAATACATTACGTCCTTAAGTCATCATTTTTGGTGTTACCTTAATGAGAACATAAAACTTAATTGTGGAGGATGCTTCATGAGCGCACAGTTCCTTGGGGAGCCTGTGGATGTAGGCGGGTACTGCCTTACCCGCCCAGGAGATGCATGACCCAGATGTTTGATGAGTGGACATGACTAGTCTAGGTGTGGTGGAGGTCAGGAGACGTTCATCAAGAGTGAACAGGAAATCAGCAACACACTCCGAAACCTACTGGACTCACGCAAAGTTAAAAAATAGTTTTAAAATGGAAGGTGTGAAAACGGTGTTCATACTTTACAACCATGGCCCCAGATGTATAAGAATTATAAATGTGAACATGGGAGGGAAAATCTCCACAGATCTTTGACAAAAAATAATTAGATTTTAGTGTGTTGCCCTGGGAAATCAAGACGTGGCTAATTACAGATACAGTCAAGAACAGAAGAAGTAGCAGAGAAAAAAAGTGTTTGACATTGGCTAAAGAATGCAACGTTTGTTTGATTATTGTATTGCCTAATTATATTGCCTAAATAATAGAGCCTGACAAGCTACCATAAAATATACACTTTTCAACGCACATCAAAGGGCTGTTAGACAAATTCCTGGGTTGTGGTCAGCTCTTAACCCCTGCAGGAACTTTGTATAGCGTGAGTGACAAATTATAACAAATTCATGAACCGACAGGAAGAATTCTTCAGAGAGACATGATTCATGAAGTCAGACAATGTAAATACCTGGACAGCATGAGGAGAGGCACTAATGGATGGAGAGGAGCAGCGAACGGAAAGGGATGGGAGAAGTAAGGAGACACAAGGAGAGGTTTGGCTGCCAGCAGTCAGCTTCATTGACAAGGTCATTTCCAAAGTAACATGCCATGGGGGGTCGGGACAAGCATCCCATAAAGCAGATAAAGAACAATAGCAGGAATTATAGGCCACAAAATGACTGGAGCCTCTCCCTGGATGAGAATAATAGAAAGACCCTGTAAAATCAGGACACACACTCAGCATAAAGGAGACAGGGTGGATAAGATATTTTTATAATGTGATTAATGCTAATGCAACAAGGAAAGTGGGATCATGAGGTATGCTGCCAGACATAACAACGGTTGCCACCAAAGTGTGTGTTTTTACAAGCCTCATAGCACTCTATAAGTGCTTTTCACGAGTCAAGATAATTGCTTGTCTTCCAAGAAAATGTTGCATACAACACTGAAAATGGAAACAAGACGGCATACTACAGAGTAACAGAAAATTATCGATATTCATCTAATTTCACACATTTAACACAATGTGACTTCACATTTGAAATGTGCACACAAAAATGGTCATATCACAATTTGTTGTTGCTTTAAATCTAATTGAATGAACATTGGATACAGGTATAAATGAGACATACTTTGCGGCTTGGTGTGTCACTCAGGTATTCACATTTTTGTTGTTTACATTTATAAAGAGGTGTCTGTGTTATGATGGAGCAGAAGGGTTTCGTCTAGTTTGGGGTTAACGCTCCATATCCTTTTCCATTCAACGCATTGTTCCATTTACCACTGATTAATATCTTGTTTAAACAGCCCACAAACACACCATGCCGTTGGTATGTTCATAAATCCTCTGGAGCTGATCAACACAATGGCCCACATTCCTGGCATTTAAAGTCCCTTATATCACTGCATCTCCTCTCCAACAGAGACACAGAGAGACACTGGAACAAAAACAACTCTCTACATGCATGTCTGTTTATTTCATTTAGTTTAAAACATTAGTGAGACAGGGACACATCACACTTTGGGAGGGTGTCCATCCAGTGCTTTACCTTTGTAACGCATCACTGGACCTCTCACCTACACTCTGTTTGACTCCAGTGAAATCTTTAGCAATGTTTTCTCTTCCATGGAATAACAACAGCAGAAGTCAAAAGTTTGTTTGACATTAGCCATTGTTTTCCTTTTTTAAATTTAGAATCAGTAATAGTCATTAGAAAGAAATGAAGACATTTATCAGGGTTAAATCATTTGACCTGACTCCAGCATTGTCGCTGTATGTGGGATTACCAAACACCCCCTGCTAATTATGGCTTCCTCTGGGCTGAAGATGGGACACGCAGTAAAAAAATAAAAATGATTTCATATCCATAATATTAAAGCTGCACTAATGAAGATTTTTACACTAACAATGAATCAAATAACTACATGTAAGGTGTCAGAGGTCTCTCATAGTGATGAACTCACAGTTATCATCTAACTCTGCAGCTCTACATTTTACTGTATGCTTCAGTCTTACCATGCTCATCAACACAGCAGCAACACATGGCCTCTAATTTTGTCAAAAAATAAATACAAATAAACTACCCAGCTCCAAATGACAGAGAGACAAAGTTTGCAAAGTCGTAGAAAAGGTTCAGTCGTAGTCATCTGGACACTGTTTTGAACTGTTTAAAACAGTGTCCAGATGACTACGACTGAAACCTTTTCTACGATAGAACACTCCTGGACGAATGAGGGACTACACCATCCCAAAGTTTGCAAAGATTGCTTGTAAATTAAGTTGAACATCTTTCAACAGAGCTAAACTGAGAGTGAATATTGGACTTAAATTCATCAGGTAGCCAGAAACACAACTCTTAATTAATGTTTCTGTTGCCCAGTGTCTGCTGCATGTGTAAGTAGGTAATTGTTTGTTTACACATCACAACTTTTTAAGGTGATATAACGTCAGCCAAACAAACCTACGTACAGAAGGGTGTTATGTGGGTAACCATAGGTCGCAGAGGCTCGCAGGGGGGGCCGACACGCACACCTCCAAAATCTCAACCAGTACGTCAAGCAAGTTGATTGGTTGATTGAACTCCTGTCGGTTCGAATCGGAGACGAAAACAAACGTAAACATACTACATACAAGTATAAAAGAAACAGCCACGCGTACGTATCAGAGCGACCTGCACCTGTCAAGTTGACAATGCCAGTAAAATACTCTGTATGCATTCATGTTACCTGGCTGGATGGTCGATGACATTTTCACCTCATATAGCAACAGGGTAAAACGACTTCACAAATGCAATGCTAGAGGCTCAGTCATCTTTGAGGTAGATGTGAACGTGTGGTACGGCTTTAAACTTTCTGCCCTTCTAGCCAAGGTCTAGGCCCAATCAAGCCAAAATCCGTGGGTGTTGTCCTGTGCAACAATAGAAAACTGTGGCATTGCCTGCACTACCTCACGTAGCTTCATGGGATGGGAGACGTCATTCATGAGATGGGAGAGGTTCATTCACAGCACCCAATACTGGGCTTACACCAGATATAAATTCTCCATTTCCTTTGTTTTATATTCACCAGAGTCAGACTGAACCTCTCTTGAGATTGTGATTTCCTTCTGCCTCATACTCACTCAAACTCAAAGGCAATTTCTATTCTGATTATATGATGGTTAATTTTCCAAGCTGCATTTCTCCAACAATATGTCATGGCCAGTAGTCACGCATATCCTGTTTTATCTTGTATCTATCCAAAGCTCCCTTGTATTCACTCCTGTCTGACAAAGAACAACATCTCACTCATCACACACAATCTCTGATCTCAGAGTCAAGGTGTGGTTTGATCCATGAACCAGGCTGCCATGTGTGATTGAGTTTCACAGGGGTCTCATGGGTACCAGACTCGTTTCCTTATGGCTACACAGTTTAAACACCCACCCATTACAGACATCCATCCTTCTCGGAAATGAACTCCTCGCTAACAGACATGGTTTGAGGTTACACCTCAGCTCCACCAACAATATGACTTTTATCTCGTTAAGGATTTCACAGCGGTATACATTGTATGACTTAATTGTGCCTCCTCTGAGCTTGTACCTCCCGCCTGGCTCTCTGGAGGCAGGATATAAGGGAAGATAGGACTGTGCAGTGCAAAGGATGGTGTGTGTGTGTGTGTGTGTGTGTGTTTGGAGGGGAGGGGTTGTGCAGACAGATTGTATCCCTGACCTTCTACGTTCTGTTGAAAAAAATACTTTTAGCAGTAGGACCCTGAAGATTTGGGGGAAAAAAATCGACCAGCACACCTTTATGTTGTCTGAGGCAGGACAAAGATGTGAAAAAAGTTGTTCAACACTGTAACAAAAAAGGTTGAGCTTTGAGCCATGTCATTGGCTAAGAAGAGCCTGACAGGAAAATGCAACGGCTCTTGAGGTCAGGGCAGATTCTGCTATATATGTATTACAACAGACAACACCTTTTCTGACTCTACAACAGCGCTTGCATGGTGAGCTAACATCACTCAGCTCTACAGGGACAATATGAGCGCTTCTGTGGCCGTGTACAGGAATATTTACACGGAGGACCGCTTCAAACAGGCCTACGGCTCCGATGATGACACGAGTGGAAGTTTGCGGCTCCGGGAAAAGCTCGCCGAGAGGTGCAGGTGTTCAAGGCGAGCCTGCCTTCACCTGCTGAGGGAGAGAGTGCCCATTTTCAACTGGCTACCTAGATACAGACTAAAAAAATGGATTTTAGGAGACACTATAGCGGGACTGACAGTTGGTATTCTTCACATTCCGCAAGGTGAGTAAACACATCATCAGGATCAAAGTCGTTGTCAATCACAAAAAAAGGGAAAAGAAAGATTGTTTTCTCTTACATTGTTTGATTACGTTTATTATAATTATTAAATCATTTTAGAATCAATTGAGCCAGTATTTCATAATAATAATACCTTATAATACTAACAATATCGAAATAATAATTACAATAATAATACTATATTTATAACAACAATATATGTAATTATTGTTAATATGATAATATTATAATCATCCAAAGAATTTGAGTAAGTATTGCAAGGTTAGGATAAGTGTTTAGATTTGATTAAAAACTAAACAAAATAATGACTACAAATAAAAGGCTAAACTGTAATAAAATTTACATTGTCACAGTAGAGATAAATGTAATCTGTTGTTGTTGGCTTAGTCACTTCTATTATTGTTTTGTCCTCAGTTAACTTTGCATGCTTCAGCATTATATGCTTACATAAGGACATATTTTACATTCTCATAGATTAGAAACAAATGTGTTTACTGATAAACTTTTTGAATGTCCTTCTCTGAACAGGCATGGCCTTTGCTTTGCTCACATCGGTGGCACCAATATTTGGCCTTTACACCTCCTTCTTCCCGGTGGTCCTCTATATGTTTTTTGGCACAGGTCGTCACGTGTCCACAGGTAAGACTTGTGTTAACATATCATCTATTGCATATTCTAGAAAAGCATAGAGAGCATAGTTTAAATCAACAGGGGTGATGTCTTTGCCATATGGACAGTACTATAAATGGTTACAACATTTCACGCATGCAGCTTGAAGTCATTGTCAAGTGTCAGTTACTATGTTTTCTACTGGCACTGAGATGATAGGTCTATTCTCAGGTACCTTTGCTGTGGTGAGTCTGATGACTGGCTCTGTGGTGGAACAGCTGGTTCCCACTCCTCTGGACATGAACTCAAGTTCGTCTGAAGCGGCTGAGTTTGAGGGCCAGAGGATTGGAGTGGCTTCAGCTGTGGCACTCCTCTCAGGAATTATTATGGTAAGACAGATGCACAAAGTCTATGGATTAAACGCAAAGTCAAAAAATGAAACTATAATGCAACTGAGATCTTTCTTTTTGCTAAGACTAGCAGACTTGATTCCCTGACATAGCTCACAATGTTATGTTAATCTCTTCTGCCCCAGCTCTGTATGTTTGGTCTTCAGCTGGGCTTCCTCTCCACTTATTTGTCAGAGCCAATTGTTAAGGCTTTCACCAGTGCTGCTGCCTTTCATGTTACCATCTCACAGCTGCAAAGCATGCTGGGGCTGCGGCTCCCTCGCCACACTGGGACCTTCTCCCTCTTCAAAGTGAGTGACATCTTGATGGTCTAATCCAACATGATATTATTTGGGCATTTGGTGCTGTTTGCTCACAGCTCACTGACTTGTGTGTCCAGACTTTAGCGTCAGTGATGGAGAACCTGCCTCACACCAACATGGCTGAGCTGCTGATCTCCTTGGTGTGTTTGGCTGTCCTGGTGCCAGTCAAAGAAATCAACATGCGGTACCGTCATCGCCTGCGTACACCTATCCCTGTGGAGATCCTCACGGTTAGTCAACTGGATTTATGAATGTCGGGGGTACATTTACTATTTTAAATATAATTAACAGGTTACAAGTTGTGGTTTTGTACTTCATTCTTCAGGTGATTATTGCTACAGGTGTGGCCTATGCCTCCTCGCTGGACTCTGCTTACAACATTGAGATAGTTGGCCACATCCCAGCTGGGTAATTTTTTAGATTAGAATTTTTTTTTTTTAATCTCAAAGTTCTCAAGTAGCTTCCAGTAGTTTGACTTTAAATTCTCCCATCCCCAGATTCCCAAGGCCACGGATGCCTGCCTTGCACACTTTCCCTGACATTGCTGAAGACACAGTAGCCATAACATTTGTTGGTTACGCTGTGTCGGTCTCACTGGCAATGATCTATGCCGATAAGCATGGATATTCCATACATCCCAACCAGGTAACGTGTGAGAATGTCACAGCTGCTTGTTGAAATTTTAGATTCGCACCAATCTGTTAACTTTTTGTATTGAACTTGTGTTTGATTTCAGGAGCTGCTGGCTCATGGCGTTTCCAACACAGTGTCCTCGTTTTTCAACTGCTTCCCCAGCTCAGCCACTCTAGCCACCACTAATATACTCGAGAGTGCTGGAGGATACACACAGGTAGTGGACATGCTATACAGTAACTTCTGTGCATCTTATCTTGTATCACACTTACAAGCATCACAAATACATTTAAGTTATTATGTTTACTGATGCTTTAAACACAGCAGCAAAACACATCTGTATATTCAATTATGATCAACAGAGAAATATGAAATGCTGACACCTCATCTATAAGTCATTGTTCAGTTATGTATGTGAATGTACCTTAAATG